>NC_141601.1:11915410-12187910 GCF_047967505.1 Dipteris shenzhenensis | reverse complement strand
TATGTCAAAAAGGGAGTTCAATGGTGTTGAAGATCCATGGGATGCTACTTTCTTCAAAAAAGATATGACTTCAAGCCTTGTGGTAGGCATAATAATACAGCGAAAAGACACCTTTATGGATATTTTAACAAAGAGTTCAGATCCTGAAGTTGGCGGTATTCATTTTATTGTGTCAAGGAGAGACTCAAAGACCTTTGTGATGCCTCCTCCTCAACCATCAAAGTTTCCAGAGCTGCAAAGTGCATTGGAGACTCTTTCATATACTTGGGAGCAATTTCCTAGTGTGGTGGCAAAAAGGATGCATGCAAAGATAATGTTTGAATACTTTCAGGATGCAGAATATGCTCCTCATATTCAAGGATCTTCACATGAAGGAGATCAAAAAGCTCAGACTTTGATGCAGGGACAAGAAGAACAGGCACACTGTCACAAACTTGTAGAACATGAGCACAAACTTCTAGAGCCAGAAATGGTGGATGTAACTAAGGATGATGAAAAAAAAGCCTTGAGTGCACGGGAATTTAAAAAAATTGAAGAATGGTGGATGTAACTAAGGATGATGAAAAAAAAGCCTTGAGTGCACTAGAATTTAAAAAAATTGAAGAAGATCAAGGTCGATCCACTGCAGTTATGCTAGAAGCTCTTGCTAGCAAACCACGACGTGAAATGCAAAAGGCTAGGACTGCAAGAGCCACGGTTCCAAGCAGTAAAAAAAGACATCATCCCACTGTAGAGAAAGATAATGTGGATGAAAAACGGTCAAAAAAAGAGAAAGATGAAGAAGACTCAGAATTCGAGGCTGAGGATGATCAGGATGAACTCACATCAATCAAAAATCTTAATCTGCGTCTTAATGAAGCAGTTACAGATGATGATGTCGGATATATCTGGGGTCAAAGGACGTGGTTTGTGAATGCCAAAGATGTGGAAGCTGCAGCTCTCTTTACTAATAGCCGAATCCTTGATATATCCTATGCAATGCAAATATATGAGGCTTTGAGAGATGGTAAGAAACATGTGGCAAGCAATGTGGTCTTGTGCCTAATAATGTTTTGTCCAACCAAAAATAGTTTTCTAGATCAAATAACATTTACAGGGCCTACACATTTCGAGGAAACCTTCAGTCAATTCTTTAAAGACACTCTTAAAAATATTTCACATGAACAAGGCGAAAAGGCACAAGGTGAGAATATGCTAAAGGAAGTAAAGAAGGAATTCCTCCTTCATTGCAGATTCCAGCCCATTGATGGTCAACATTGGGCTTATGCTTGTAATCAGATCGCAAGGGAAGCAAAGGAGGGCAAAAGACTCACTCCAGAACAATTTGTAAAGATAAATTCATTCCATTATTATCCTGCATTAATCTGTATATTCAAGCATGAGATCAAGTATTTGATTGAGTCCGAAAGACTTAATCATTATGTCCATGGAAAGCGTAAGATATCCTCAACATCAGAGGTCTTACAGAAGGCAAGGGTTATATGGACAACATTTGGTTCTCCAAATCCTGATTTGAAGCGAAAGGTCACAAAAGCAGACGCCGACACACTCACAAACTTTTATACTTCTTTGAGTGCAGTTGTGCCTAGGGGAACTGAAGAGCGAGAAGAAAGTATGACAAGCCTCAAGGTGGTGAGGGACAGACATGCCGACTACACTTCTATCATATTTCGTCCTGTTGAAGTGTTCAATGAGATGCTTGAAACGTGCATTGCTTGTGAGCATGGATAGCTGACTTATGAAGCTCCTTTGTTTATCTCCGGCAAGTCAAAGGTAATGGATATGAAGGAGTTGACGCCAAGGATGTGGAGGCCTGTAAAGTACTTACCTGATAAGTATGCATCCATGACAGCACAAAAAATTTTAAAGAAAGAATGGTTTTTTGGAAAAAAAGACAAAGACCACTGCATGGAAGAATGCATCAATGTACAGGTGAGGCATGATGCAGTGCATAGTGCCATTAAGTATTTGTTGTCAGAGAAACAAATTCCACTTACTCATTGTAACATTGACTATAATGTGGTGAAGCATATAGCTTCTTTGTCAACACCCAAGGTAAAGCTATGGGCAAACAGGTGGATTAAAAAGGATGAAGATGGGTCGGAAATAGTAACCTCTTATATGAGAAAAGAAATCCCACAACAGGTGGTTGCATATGTGGAAACATTAATCAGCGAGATAAGGATGCCGACAGATATGCACCAAAGCTTTCAATTCAATGTAGAGGTTACGGCAGAGTCTGGAAAGCTTGTGAACTTCAGGGGAGTCTCAGAAGATGACTTCTTCAAGAATGAGTCAGGATGGAATAAGCCACAACTATTCTTTATCAATGAAGTTTCTAGCGATGATATCCATAACTTCATTGATAGAATAGTATATACCACCATTAGCAAAGTGGCGATTTGCAACATTGTCATTTTTGTTGATAAAAAAGACAAAGAAGCCATGCAGGTTACTCTAGAGCGAGCATATTCATCAGATTTGAAGATCTATAGTGGTGTTTATGCAGCAAAGAGAGGCAAGAGAGAATGTGGCATAGCGATTCAAACTCTTGAATCATTCTTTTTGTGTATGCGGAGTCCCAACCCTGATCACTTCTTACAAAAGAACATAAGAGGGAATTCAAATAATTTGAGATTGATGCTAGAAGAGCAAGATATTCCCAGGTCCATACATTATCAAAAAAACAACTATGGAAGTCCTGCAAAAAGTGGGAGTCTCTTGCTTACCATGATGGAGAATTTGCTACCGGCAGGCTGGGAGGTCACCTTGTGCAGGATAGGATATTTATTTGAGGATCTCCTAAGAAAAGGCAACTCCACAAATATTATTGAAAATAATCATTTCATGGCTTATTTCCAGCTTCAAGCAGATCTAACCACAGGCTATGAAAAAGAGATAGACCACAAGGACACCGATGACATGGATGATTACCTTGAAGATCATAATGTCCCAGTTGATGATGATGAAAAGATGGACTTACATGACCCGTTCACAGAGAGGTTGGTGGATGAAGACAAACATGATGATGCCTTCTTTGATAATTATGGCTCGCAGGGTTATGAAAAAAGGCCACTACGACAATACTTAGCGGTATGAACTCTCTATTTCTCAACTAAATACAATTTTTTAAATAAGATTTAAATTTAAAGATAATGAATCTAATCTCTCATATTTGTTTACAGGCAATAGAGGGAGAAGAAATGGATGAAGTCAATACGGAGGCACTCCCTTCTACTTCAACAATGCAACCACCTCTAAATTTGATTGAAAAATCAAATTTAGCTACATTGGATAAAATGGAGAGCTCATTTGAAGTTAGGATCGTTTTGAAACGAGAACCTCTGTATTTAAGCTTTGGTAGAGAGGAGGTTTCAATCCTCTCCAATCCTTTAAAAGAGGTTAATGACAATGTTATCTTGGCCATTCTCAGGTAACGTTTATTTATTTGTTGCTACTTCAATGAGCTAACATTTGTTTATTTATTCACAGTGTAGCTATATATCAGTGTTCTAGTGCAGAATGCAAATCAATTCTATGAGCTAATGTTTGTTTATTTCTTGGTGTAGTGTATTTATTTCTCAGCTTCCTAGTGCAGTGCAGCATCGTGTCTACATGCTCGATGCTCTCCTTTCTTCTATTCTTAGCTCTCCTCAAAAGACTATAGAAGATGTTTGTACCTGGTTAAGCCCTTTGAATTTAGATGGGGTGCGAGTCGTCTTAATGCCTTATCATGAGGCGTAAGTATCAACTCTAACCTTATTTTTACTATTTCTTTGGCAAGTTTGTGTAAAACAATAATCATTTTTATTCTGGTCGTGTAGCTCACATTGGAGTCTGATCTTCTGGGACCTTGAACTCAACCATTTATGGTTTGTGAATTCAATAGAAGGCTATCATGCCAACTCCCCAAGGTAATTATTCTCTTAATATTTTTGATACTTTCTTATTTTGTATCTTATGATCATGACATATTAATATATTTAATATGTCATGATGGACAGTGCTGCATATCGGCTAGTATCTGCTGTCAGAACAACCATGGAGCAACAAGATCAAGTAGAATTCAAAAGACGTCTGCCAGTGGAGCAAAAAGATGGACACAACTGTGGGTGGAGAGTTGCCTACAACTGCATGTTGTTTCTTAGAGAGATTTTTGATTTGGAGTTACTAGTCAAAATGGAATCATATACAGAAGCCGATCTGCTAGCATTTCGGGCTGAGAGTATTCAGCATCTAATTACTACCATTGGGAAACAACCTGAAAATATGACTACATTGCAGCATGTATAAAACCTTATCTTTATACTTGTATACTTGTTTCAGCCTTTAATTGGGATGTGTAAATCTCATAACTTTTTTATATTTTCCTCCAAGAGGAGAAGAGACTGAGTCTAATGAAAGCATGCTATCTTTATACTTTTTTGATTATTTAAACCATTATTTTTATTTGGGATGTGTAAATCTCATAACTTGTCTAATGAAAGCATGCTATCTTTATACTTCTATGATTATTTAAACCATTATTTTTATTTGGGATGTGTAAATCTCATAACTTTTTAAATTTTTCCTCCAAGAGGAGGAGAGACTCACTCTAATGAAAGCATGTATGAAACCTTTTTAAATTTTTGCTCCAAGCAGAGGAGAGACTCACTCTAATGAAAGCATGTATGAAACCTTATCTGCTTGTTTAAGCCTTTATTTGGGATGTGTACATCGCATAACTTTTTTATATTTTTATGGCAGAAGGAGGATGTGGAGGACATAGCAAGTGAAGAAGAATACGATGTAGACTACTCTCTCAATAAGATGAGTCATGAAAATATGAATCTATTGGAGCAGATTGGAAGTTCATTCACTGCTATGTTGTTAATTCGACAACAACCTCATTTTTTTGAATTTGGTGAAGAAGAGATTTCAATCCTCTTGAATCCTAAGAATGAGGTTAATGTCAAAGTCATTACAACCATCCTCAGGTTTGATGCAGCCTTTTCCTTGGCTTTATACTTTGCTTATTTTGATTAAACCCAAGAAGCTAATACTTTTTTTTTAAATATAGTAATGTTATAGCCAATTTTCCGCAAAATATACAAAGCGTTTCATATATGCTCGATCCTCATATTTTGGAAGTGCTTAGCAACAAAGAAGAAACCATAGAGAATGTTTGCAAGTGGTTGAAGCACGTTCCTATGAATGACGCACGAGTTATTTTTACAGCATATTATGAGAAGTAAGCATCAAACCCTACTTGTTTTTTCTATTGCATTGCTAGAATTGTCTCAAACACTGTAATTATTCTTTATTGATAATGCAGCTCACATTGTAGTCTGGTAGTCGTGGACATCCTTGCGAAGAAGTGCTTCTTTGCCAACTCAATGACATCCGTCCATGGCAATGTGTTAGAGTAAGTATAGACTACACTTGTTGTCACTTCTTGACATGTAGATTGATATGCAATGCACATATTCACTATTGTTATATGTTTTGATGTGCAGATCAGCTCGAAAGTTAGTAGGTGCTATCGACATAGTAATGCGACAATGTGACTTGGCACAACAAATAGAGTATATAACATGTCAAGTATCACATCAAGAGAATAGCCACATCTATAATTGTGGATGGAGGGTGGGCTACAATTGCTTTTTGGTACTTGGTCAAATTTTTGAGATACAAAATGACACCACACTATCAACATATACGGATTTGCATCTCTATGCATTTATAACATGTACCATTCGAGCAATCATTGATTGCAAAATGAATGCCATCAAAGAGTCAAAGAGGATAGAAGACCTCAACTCTACAAACATGGCTTCATTGGAAGAATTGGGAAGCTCTTTTAATGTTAGGGTTATGATTCAACATAGACCTCAGTATCTTGAATTTGGGGGAGAGGAGATTTCAATTCTCTCTAGAGCTTCAAATGAGGTCAATAACAATGTTATGATGGCCATTCTCAGGTTTGATACAAACTTTTTCTCTGCTTGATAATTCAATATTTTGATTAAATCTAATAAGCTAATATTCATTTATTTGTTGGTGCAGTATAGTTATCTCACGATTTGGTAGAGTCGTACAAAATCGTGTGTATATGTTGGATTCCCTCCTTTCTCCTATACTTAGCGATAGCAGAAAGACAATAGCCGATGTTTGTAAATTGTTACAGTCTTTACATTTACATGGCATGCGAGTCCTATTTATGGCATATCATGAGATGTAAGTATCATGGCAACCTTTATTTTCATCTTATACTGGCAACATTGTATTAAATAATAATGGTTCTTAATTATTCATGTAGGGAACATTGGAGTCTGGTGGTTTGGGACCTTGAAGACAACTATTGTTGGTTTGTTAACTCGATTGCAGGCTTTCATGGCTCAGTGCAAACGTAAGTATTCTATTAATCTGTTGTTACTTCTATATTATGTACCTTATGTAATAGACACACTAAGTTTTTTTAATATGTCACGATGAGCAGGTCGATTGAGAAGTTGGTATCTGCTATCAGAGAATCAGGACAATACAAAGACTCGGTAGACTTCCAAAAGCGTTTAGTAGTAGAGCAGGAAGATGGGCATAGTTGTGGGTGGAGAGTTGCCTACAACTGCATGTTGATTTTCAAAGAAATTTTCTCACTTAAGCCACAGATCTCATCGGAAGACTCTTTGGAGCTCAAATATTCAGAGGAGGATATACAATTGTTTAGGGCTGAAATCATTCGAGACCTAATTGCTGCCATTAGAATACAATGTGCAATTGAAGCAATATCAGAGCTTCCCTTTAAGGAAGAGGAGACTGAGTCTACTATGAAAGCACTGCACACTACAGAAGAAGTAGAGACCCAATGTACACCTACAGCACCACAGCCTCCATTGGAAGCATCAGAAGAGTTGCCACTGCCTCCGCTTGCATTTAAGGAAGAGGATAATGAGTCTACTCTGAAAGCACTACATACTACAGAAGAAGTAGAGACTGAGTGTACATCTACAGCACCACAGCCTCCATTGGAAGCATCAGAAGAGTTGCCACAGTCTCCACTAGAAGCATCACAAGATTTGTGATGCATGTATGATGTTGTGTTTGTAGTTTTTGTTGATTATACACCAATTTGTGACTTATTACTTAAGTGGCATTTACTGATGATATTTATATAATTTCTTCATGCACACAATTTTATGATATGAATGTGTGATGATGTGATTATTTGGAAATAAATCCTTGTGTGATGAGAATTTTGATATGAATATGTGATGATGTAATATTTGTAATATATTTCTTCATGCACACAATTTTATGATATGAATGTGTGATGATGTGATTATTTGGAAATAAATCCTTGTGTGATGAGAATTTTGATATGAATATGTGATGATGTAATATTTGTAATATATTTCTTCATGCACACAATTTTATGATATGAATGTGTGATGATGTGATTATTTGGAAATAAATCCTTGTGTGATGAGAATTTTGATATGAATATGTGATGATGTAATATTTGTAATATATTTCTTCATGCACACAATTTTATGATATGAATGTGTGATGATATGATTATTTGGAAATAAATCCTTGTGTGATGAGAATTTTATTCAGTTGGAGAGTCTCCACTCACTTAAAGTAGAGCATTCACAATGCTTCTCTCACTTTATTCCAACCCTTATCCTTATCATCTCCACTCACTTAAAGTAGAGCATTCAATCTCCACTCGCTTTATTCCAACCCTTATCATAGTGAACACATCGTGCCTCTCACTTTATTCCAACCCTTATCCTTATCATAGTGAACACATCGTGCCTTAGTGCACTTGTATTCTTCCATCCTAGTCCTTCCACAAACACTCTCTTATTTCTTACATCCTAGTCCTTCTGAGTAACTTGTATTCTTCTATCCTAGTCCTTCCACAAACACTCTCTTCTTTCATCCATCCTGACAACCAAGTATTCTTCTATCCTAGTTCTTCCACAAACACTCTCTTCTTTCATCCATCCTAGTGCTTCTCATTAACTTGTATTCTTCCATCGTAGTCCTTCCGCAGACACAAACACTCTCTTCTTTCATCCATCCTTGTGCTTATCATTAACTTGTATTCTTCCATCGTAGTCCTTCCGCAGACACTCTCTTCTTTCTTGCATCGTAGTCCATCTCCCTTTCTTTATCATCTCCCCACCCATGGATGTCCTTGGCATTGTCGAAGACATGGAGTTCGAAATTAACAATCTCAAAGAATGGATTGCTGACCAAGGAGCACAGAGAGAGGCCAGAATTAGACAAGGTTCTCCTTTGACACACATGGAGAGAGAGGAATTTGCTGCACAAAGGCATGCAGAGAGGGAGGAGACTCTCAAGATAGCAGAGAGTGAAAGACTTTTAAGACGTATGATAAAAGCACGACAAGATCTATTAGACTTCTTAAGTAACCTACGTTATCACAGCTCTCGTCATGGGCGATTTGATGCGGATGCTGAGAGAACAATAAGAGCCTCTCAGAGAAATTATAAAGAAACAATTTGTGATTGCTTAAATTTCTTCTTCGCATGTAATTATGTTGAGGATACAGCTGTGGAGGCAGTGAAAGATTGGGTTGTTGAGAAGATAAGAGAGACCAATGATGAGATCTTCTAGACTTAGGGTGATTAAGAAGATAAGAGAGACTGTATTAAGGTGTTTTTTGACACCATATGGCTTTGAGTAATATGATCTACTTCTTGTACAAATGTGATGTTAAGATGATGTTAAGAGAGACTGTATTAAGGTGTTTTTTGACACCATATGGCTTTGAGTAATATGATCTACTTCTTTACAAATGTGATGTGATCTTTTTGAAATATACTCTACTTTTCATAACATGTCACGCCATTTTTTCTAATTTGATTTTTAAAAATCTTACTTTTTGTCTCTTTTAATAATGTGATGTACTCTATTTTTAATGTACTCTAGTTTTAATAACATCTCATGTCATTTTTTCTAATTTGATTTTTTAAAATCTTCCTTTTTGACTCAATGCTTTGTTTTATAAGAGCCTCTTTTTTTGAAATGTTTTATCCAAAATTATCTCACAAAATGAATTTGGACAGTGCAAGAGTCCAAAATTAATGAAATAAGTGTTCTCTCTAATTTCACCCATAAACAAACATAGTAATCATTCCTCACAACTCTCTATCTCTCTCTTTGTCTCTCTCTCTCCCTTTCCCTCTCGCCTCTCCCCCTCTCGCCCCCCCTCTCTCTCCCTCCCCTCTCTTTATCTCCCTCTCTGTTCCGTCTCCCTCCCCCTCTGCCCTTTAATCTACACCCTCACACAAACAAAATATTATTTCAAAATATATAGATTACTTCCTTTCTCTCGCTCTCTCTCTCTCTCTCTCTCTCTCCCCCCCCCCCAAAACAAACAAACAAAGATTATTCCCCACATAAACAAACAAAACATTATCAGGATCCTCTCTCTCTCTCTCTCTCTAATATCATCCACCTCAACCATAGATAAATCCAAAAGTAAGAGGAGAGTAAGAGAGTTGATAACAAGCACTACAACATAGCATTACGTAAATACTATCAAGGAACAACAAAATTTGAAAACAAAATTACATAAATACTATCAAGGAACAACAAAATCTAAAAACAAAGGATAGGTAAGAAAACCTTAGCATCTACAAAGGGTAGGTCATCTTTTTTGTTCTCTTTAAGGTAGACTTACAGAGTTGGAGGAAGAATTTGTGCCAGTTCTTCCACATGAAAAGCCTCTAACAATGGTTCTAGAAAATCAAAATCAGTTCAAACCTATCTCATGAGGCTGAATTAGATCCTTAAAAAGTTCAAACCTATCACATGAGGCTAAATTAGATACTTAAAAATATCTTCCATTTTCACCAAAATCTAAGATTTCAGCACCTACTATCAAGTGAAATTGTCAATCAAATTCGAGGAGAATCATGTAAGGGCATTTGAGGTGCATCAAATTTTGGCATGGATTCAATGGCCCATGATATCTTTCCCTATAAAGGGTTTGATCAGTGTAATTATGTTCCCACAGTAAAAAATCTTGTTTGATTGGTTCACTCTCTACCTTGGTATTGGTAAAAAATCTTGTTTGATTGGTTCACTCTCTACCTTGGTATTGGACAAGAATCCAATCCGATTGGCTCACTTATTCTCCTAGTGAATGTATTGTCCTTTTCCTACTAGTGCACGCTCTTGTGGTCTTTAACAATACAATTTGTTTCTAGCTTGAGCCTTCCCTTCATTTATGGATGTAGTCCATGCAATGTTGCAGATATGAAAGACTTCCTTATCTCTTAATTATATGACTACCACCTTGACAAAATATGAAGAGGGGAGAGGAGAAGAGTGGAGATGAGGAGAGAGGGCACAGCTAGAGAGCACACCACAAATGACTAACTGTACACTAGATTTAGTTGAAAAAATAGAAGATATACAAACCCTTTTAGGGTTAGGGTTAGGGAATCTAACCCTTTCCTTTATAGCACTCTATAAGGTTAGTGCTATGCACATATGATCACGTGATGGTGCTATGCACACATGATCACATGATGTTGAGCGTGAACTCTCAACACCTTCCCTCAAGATCAACATCATGAAGTAGGCCTTCCCTCAAGATGATGATTCTGGGGAATCGAAGAAGGACTGAGCATTACATTCCATCACACCCCTTTAATGGGAATGTCCTTCCTCTGCATCAAACCAAGAGCTAGTCGGTGTTTCTCGAATAGCTCTTTACCGAGTGGTTTGGTAAAGATGTCTGCAACATTTTCTTTGCTATCACAATGCTACAGTGTGATGTCACCAAGTAACACTCTTTCTCTAATGAAGTGCTCTCTGACATCAATGTGCTTTGTCCTGGAGTGATATACTGGATTTTTGCCAATGCTTGAGCCGAATGATTATCACAGTATATTGTTGTTGGCTTTGACTCATCAAAGTAATCTGTTTCTGACAATAGTCTTCTGAGCCATATAGCCTCACATGCACCTGTAGTGAGTACTCTATATTCTGCTTCAGTCGAAGACAAAGAAACAGTTGGTTGTTTGTTTGACAACCATGATATAGCACCTTGACCAAGGAAAAATGCATATCCCTGTGTCGATCTCCTGGTCTCATGATCTCTAGCATAGTCACTATCACAGTATCCATGCAACCGTGGATGACTTCCTCTGTATTCTATCCCAAACTGTCTTGTACCTCTGATGTATCTCAAGACTCTTTTGGCTGCATTCCAGTGAGACTGTTTTGGATTTGCCATAAACTGTGCTAGTGAGCTTATTGCATAACAAATATCTGGCCGTGTGATTGTCAGATATATAAGAGATCCACCAATGAGTTGCCTGTAGTCCCGGGGGATTCACAAGAGGAAACTTATGATATCACGTGAGTGTACAATAGGGGGGTTTTTTTTAATGAGGCATAAGCTTATACATTAGGGGTGGGGGGCCTTTTATTTTTTCCCAATATTGAATTTAAGTTAGGGGGGCCATGCCATATTTAAGAGGGGGGGACATAGTATAGGCTACCTTGGATAACTAGTCCAAACAAGTTTGGTTTTGTGTATGGTTTTAAATAGTCATAGGGAAAGTAATCTAAATTTTCTTATTGTGCGATCTAAATGCTTGAGAAAGAACGTAGATTTAAGGAAAGGGGGGACATAATAGAAATTTGGTGGTATCTTATAAGCTTAAATAGGGGTTTTTATCATCCTACATGGATCTTAAATAGGGGGTTTTCTTAAAGTTCATGCATGCAGGTGACGTCCCCCTTTCATGAAGAGTGAATCCCCCGGGCCTGTAGTATCTGTCATTGACTGTAGGCTTTTCTGAATCTTTAGTAAGTTTCAAACTCTGTTCCATGGGAGTGGCTGCAATCTTGCAATCTGCCATATGAAACTTCTTCAGGAGATTGTCAACATATTTGAGCTGACTCATGAATGTGCTATCTGAATCTCTCCAAAACTCAATTCCAAGACAATAGTGCATAAGTCCAAGATCTTTCATGTCGAACTCTGCAGATAAGTCTTGTTTTAGTTTTCTGATGAAGCTATCCTTGCTTCCTGTCACAATCAGATCATCTACGTACAAAAGTGCAATAGTAATGTCGTCCCCTTGAACTTTGTAGTAGAGAGTATGATTTGCATTGGACTTCATGTAGCCCAGATCAGCAAAATACTTGTCAATTCTGCTGTACCAACTTCTAGGTGCTTGCTTTAAGCCGTAGAGACTTTTCTTGAGATGGCAAACCTTGTTCTCTTTTCTTGGTTCAACATAACCTGCTGGTTGTTGCATGTAGACTTCCTCGTCTAGATAACCATTGAGAAATGCATTCTTAACATCGAGCTGATACACATTCCATTTATTGAGTGTCGCTAGTGATATCAAGAACCATATGGAATCCATCTTTGCTACTGGAGCATAAGTCTCATCATAATCTTGACCATATTGTTGTGCAAATCCTTTTGCAACTAATCTGGCTTTGTATCTCTGAATACTGCCATCTGGATTGTACTTCACTTTGTATACCCATTTGTTGGCTATGGCCTTCTTTCCTGGTGGAAGGTCACATAATTCCCAAGTGTTATTTTTATACAAAGCATCCATTTCTTCATTCATAGCAGTTTGCCATTCGGGATTGTCTACTGCGTCTTCAAAGTACACTGGCTCTTCTGTAGCCATGATGGTAGTCATAAGAGCATAGTTGGTGGTTTCCACCTGAATTGCTTTGCCTTTCTGAGCATATGTTAATCTGACTGGTGGTCTGCTTTCCCTAGTAGACCATCTGAGCTGCTGTGGCGCTGCTTGGGGTGTTGCTGGCAATTCTTACTCTTCTTCATCAACCTGTTCTGTAGATGACTGTGAAGTTGATGCTTCTATCTCCTGTGTAGGTGAGGTTTTCCATTCTGATTCCTCATCAAAGATTACATCTCTGGAGATAATGACTTTGCGGTTGATGGGATCATACAATTTGTATGCTTTGCTTTCTTCACTGTAGCCAACCATGATGCATTTGCGTGACTTGGCATCCAATTTCTTGCGATGATCATCATGTATGTGGGCATATGCTATGCAACCAAATATGCGGAGATGCCCAATGCGTGGCTTGTGTCCAGTGAATGCTTCATAAGGAGTCATACCTTGTATCGGTTCGGTAGGAAGCCGATTAAGCAAGTAGTTAGCTGTAGATATTACTTCTGCCCAATACTGATTCGGAAGATGCTTTTCACTAAGCATTGCTCTAGCACTGTCTGCTAAAGTCCCATTCTTCCTTTCAGCTCTTGCATTCTGCTGAGGAGTATCTGCACATGTGAATTGTCTTCGAATGCCGTGATTTTTGCAAAAGTTCATGAATGCTGAAGACATGTATTCACCTCCTCTGTCTGATCTCATGACCTTGATCTTTATGCCCGTTTGGTTTTCTACCATGGCTTTGAATTCTTGAAATCTGGAAAACACTTCAGATTTCTCTTTCAGAAAGTAGACCCAACAATATCTGCTGTAGTCGTCGATGAAGGTCAAGTAATAAAGTGAACCATTGATGCTGCAGGTTTAGGCATAACCCCATACATCTGTATGAATCAAATCAAGAATACCTCATGCACGAGAGGTACTTCTGACAAAGTTGGTTCGCTTTTGTTTGCCGAAGCAGCATGCTTCACAAACTTTTCCAAGAAACTATAGCTTCGGAATCCCAATTGCCATATTTTGATTCCTGAGATCTAACAAGTACTTGAAGTTGACATGACCATATCTCTTGTGCCATTTTGCAGATAGTGGCATCTGTTGCATTTGAGCTGACATGGCATGCTTATCTGGTACTGTAGCTAGCATCCTGTATAAGCGTCCTTCCTTGACACCTTTTGCTACTAGCTGACCTCTTTTGGATTTGTCTCTGATAGTGCATTCATCATCGTCGAAGATGAATTTGTAGTTGTGTTCCGTCATTTGACCTACTGACAAAAGGTTCTTGCTGAGCTTCGGAACATAGAGCACATCTTTGACTAATCCTTTTGTACCAGTGAAATTGTTCATAGGGATAACACCTGTCCCTTGAACCGGATTCGGTGTATTGTCTGCTGTGTAGATGACATTCTTTTGTCCTTCTAATGGCTTCATTTATGTGAACCATTCCTGATGATTTGTCATATGAGATGATGCACTGCTCTCGCACCGCTGTTGATGTACCAAGGATCCTGTTCCACTTGGTCGACTTGATAGCTGAATCCTCTTTGGGATTGAAATCAGTGTCTAGGTGCATTGTATGCAATTCCTCACTTGCAAGAAACATATTTCCATGTTCATTTGCAAAATGATTGTGACTAGAATGTCCACCATGATGATTTCCTCTTCCTCGGGAATTCCCTCGATTACTACTGGGGATTGAGCGCCTTGGTCGTACTGCTTCTTGCGGCAATCTCTTTCATAGTGTCCAAACTTGTGACAGTAGTTGCACTGGATGTTTGACACATTGGTGGATGCATTCCCTCATCCTTGAAATCTTCCTCGATTGGAATGATTTCCTCTTTGCTGATTTTGATGTTGTTGAGGATGATGCTGATGCTGATTCTGACTTTGATTTTGTTGATAATGACCACTTTTCTGCCTTTGCCTCTGCTTCTGTCTGAAGCTGTGAATTCCTGATCATTAGAATGACCTTTACGTGCTTGAATGGCCTGAGTCCTGAGTTCTTCACCAAGTAGAACTGACTGAAGTTCTTCCAGTGTTGGAATTTGCCGTTGGATGGCAATACTCTGGACTAGATTCTCATATCCTTCTCCTAGTCCATTCAGGATTACTTGAACCATTTCTGCGGGATTCATAGTCTCTCCTGCTACTGCAAGTTGATTGTTGTAGTCTTTGATGCAGAGTACATAAGCATGACCGGTTTCACTGCTATTGCGGAAACTCTGGTTGATCTGGTTTCTCAGGGTGAGAATCCTGGATGTGTTTTTGGACTCGTAGAGAGCTGTGAACATATCCCATGCTTCTTTTGATGTCTTGACTGTGTTGAGCTATCCTAGCATGACATCTTGCACATTCTGCTTGATCAGGTGATAGGCATACTTGTCTTTCTTATCCCATTCTGCTTGAGCTCGGGCAATGGCAGGATCTGCTAATGGTGCAGAAACTGTTTGTGTAGATGTAGATCCTGATGTAGATTCCGTTGCTGGTGCTGTGACAACAGATGGATGAAGAGCTACTGGTGGCTGGATCGGCCAATGGTCTAGGTATAGATCCATCGACATACTCCCATTTGTCCTGAAGCACAAGAATGGTCTCCATTCGGTATTTCCATGTACCATAATTGGAGTTGTCTAACTTAGCACAGATGCCTCCAGATTGAGGTTGCTAGTCGATATGGTGCAAACAATGTACTCAAAAAGTGTCCTGGAAAACTCTGTATGAATCAACTGCAAATACACTGAAGATACCAAGTGAGATCTCTGTACCATCGGTGAAGATAGAACTGCAGTATATAAGATCTGATCTGTGTTACAAGGCTTGTGGCAATGATGCCGGGAATAGCCAAGAGGCTTTACAAGGCTAAAAATGATGTGCACAATGCCGTGAGATAGCTGAATAGGCTTTACAATGGTGGCATGTGTGTGTGAAATCAAGTGCTATTTGCCCACTGAACCAATCTGCAATGCCTCTGTACTCTGAAGTCTGCTCACTGAACTGATGAACGTAAGGTTTCAGGTAATGTAATGATGTGAAATCGGATGTGAGCGTATGGACTGTCCGAGTAGGTACTAGTCGGGAATTTTGGGCATGGCTTAGATTGGCAACTTGGGGAATTCAAAGCGTCCCCACTATGGCGATCTAGTCTACTCTGATCTAGATCTAAACCAACCGTCGATCGATGAAAGAACAGCAAATAATTCCTTTTCTTTTGTTCTTTTTAAGTGCTGGGTCAGATGCGTCGATGTAGAGGCAAATGTGCGTGAAGGAAGTGGTTTTGCGGCGAGGCTCAAATGTGAGTGTAACTTGCGCCAAAATGTGTGCGTGATGTAACGAGTGCGTAGAGCACAAAAAAACGAGCGACTTTCCTTTTTGGAGTGCCCTCAAATTCTTCCTGGATCAAGAGATATGACTTGATCTAGGTGGAGGGGCAAAAGGAGTGCAAATGGTGCTCAATGATGATGTGTCACTGTGAGTCACATGCAGTGATGATGTGGCACTATGCCTAGCAAGAGGTGTGCCAGTGAAGCTCTGTGCTGAGGTGGCAAGAGTGTGCACATGTAGTGTGTGCACAGTGTGCTTGGCAAGGGACTGTGCCTACAGGGGTTAGTGCTGACTGGACTGCTGAGGTGGCAATGTTGAGGTGGCACAGATGATGTCAACAGGGTGACCTGGCAATGGTGATGTGGCACTGATGACGTGTCCCTGATGACATGGCACAGGTGACATGGCTGATGATGTGTCACTGATGGCATGGCAGTCGGTGATGATGTGGCAATCGATGATGATGTGGCAGTCGATGATGATGTGGCAATCGATGATGATGTGGCAGTTGGTGATGACATGGCAGTCGGTGATGACGTTGCAAATGATGTGGCTACTGATGTGGCGGATGACCTACCACGTGGCAGAAGGGTGACCAACACTTTGTGATGCTAGTGAGGATAAGGTTAAGGTTGAGTGTGGAGTGCCACATGGCATTACGCGAGGCATCGAAATCTCTGATGATTTTGACGGAATCCTAGGGATTCTGTTATCTTCTCCATCTTTGGCCTTGCAATCCGTGAGCTCTTGGAGGAGCTTGAAGTTGCTAGCGTCGGTGCTTGGCTTGGCAAACACTTGCTACGGCAGAGCTTTAGGCTCGTTTAGCGGGTGAGGCTTGGAGCGAATGCGTGGCAGAAGCTTGAGGCGTTGTGTGTGTGCAGGAGGCGCTTGGAGGCAGTTGCTATGGAGCTTCGCTTGAATGCTTGGGGCTTCGCTGGAGTTTGGATATCCACCACCGCATGGTTGTTGTCTTTGCCATTGAAGAGAGCAGCTGCATTCGCCATGACACCAGAGGGGCCCGTTGTAGAATCCCAAATGCTGCTGCAGTTGCACTGATAGTACGTCGTACGCCGTCTCTCTAGTCTCCTACGTACCCCCCGCTCTTTTAAGCCCCCACAAACAATATGTGGTCTACACGTCCGTCGTCCACAGCATTGGGACTCTTTCTTCCCCTCCTTTTCAGCTTGTGGGCAGTTAACAGATCCTCCGCTGCCGATGCGTCGCATCTGGTTACCAATTTGCCCGGCCAACCTCCCGTCAATTTCAAGCAGTATGCTGGTTACGTAACTGTTAATGAATCCCATGGCCGAGCCCTCTTCTACTGGTTTTATGAAGCGGACCACCCACAGGCAGCTAATCGTCCCTTGGCTCTATGGCTCAACGGAGGTGAGTCCTTGCTGTCGGTTTGAAGACAAAACTGTGTTCCAGGACTAGTGTGTTTGTGTGTGTGTGTGTGATCTCTGGCACGCATGATTCCAAAGATTTGATAAGGTTAGTTTTCTGAAATGTGAACTCTCGAACAGGGCCAGGCTGTTCCTCAGTAGGCGTCGGAGCGCTTTTTGAATTGGGTCCCTTTCACACCGATAACACTGGACTCACTCTGAACAAGCACTCGTGGACCAAAGGTCAGCTGGCAGATTCGGCCCTTTTCTTTAAACATCTCACACTTTTCCGGATGTATATCCGTGCATTTGTAAGGAAGCTGCATTGCCCGTTGTTTTATTCCGTGACACTCAAGGAATGTCGGTGTGATCCTCTGCACAGCTGCCAACATAATTTTCTTGGAATCACCCTTTGGAGTTGGATTTTCCTATTCGAACACCTCATCGGACTATAGTCAATACGCAGACAAGGCTGTTGGTAATTCTAACGTCCAAATATTCTTCTTCAGATCAATTAAGGTCCTCACCACAGCCAGAGGCTAAGGTCAGAACTAAGGTCTTCTGATTACTTGCAGCCAAGGATGCATATGCATTCCTTGTCGGTTGGTTGAAGAAATTTCCGGAATACAGGCACAATGACTTCTACATCATAGGCGAAAGCTATGGCGGTGAGTGACCAATGTGCAACAGATGGGGCTGTTGATCTCAGGTTGCAACCATCATAGGGCGAAGGGAAGTTCCAATCAGACCGCTTGCAGGACTAGAAAGGGGCTATCGGGGCGGCTATCGGCTTCATAAATTTGAAGTGATACAGGCGCCTTAATTTTGAGTGTATTCGTTCTTTTGCAGGGCACTACATACCCACTCTGGCGCGCGTCATCGTGCAGCAGAACAAAATGTCTGAAGGTTTTCACATCAATTTTAAAGGCTTCGCTGTAAGCTCTTGCGCCCTGTGCTGGTATGAATGCTCTTCAGTAGTTCTAATTAGGAAGAGATCCCAAGAGAGAGTTTGGATTGAAAGAATGTTCTTCGCCTTACACAGATCGGTAACGCATGGACCGACCCCTACAGTGACAACTCCGGCACTTCACTGTTTTATTTCTCTCACTCGCTCATCTCTGATGAAACGTATGGACAAATTGTGGCCAACTGTGACTTTGCTCATGATCTGCCCATCGACGTAGGGTCGAACCCAATCTGCGACCAGGCAGTTCAGCAAGCCAATGCTGATATCGCCCAAATTGACATCTACAATGTCTATGGTCTCGGCAACTGCAATCCGAATTCAACCTCTCGCACACAGGTCGATTCCAAGTCGAATTGTTTCCTCAATGGCTAGTCTAATTCACAATCAGGAGGCAGGTTTATTCCTGCAACTTTATCTGCCCTTACACAGTCAATAAATTTTTGATTTACAGAAGGCCTTCTTCTCCAACTTAGCTTACAATCCATGCCTCGATTCAGTTACGGCATTTCTCAACAGTCCGGAAGTGCAGGCTGCCTTGCATGTGACAACACCAGTTGTATGGGAAAATTGCAGGTTTGAGTCGCACTCTGGCCGGAGAAAGTGGTCACATCCCCACGTTTTTTATCTGGCCTTTGAAAATGAGCGATCGTTTTTCGTGTGGCTACCCGAGGCGCAATGACATGACTTTGAAACCTTCTTATAACTGGCAGTGCCATAGTATTCCACAATTATGAAACAGCAGATAGGTTGCAGTCAATGATACCATTATATCGTGAGGTACTCAAAGAAGGCCTCAAGATCTGGATCTACAGGTATCGTCTAGCTGTAATCTTGTCTTTTGAGACTTGCCGAGACGAATTGAGATAATTTTAAATATTATACCGAATGCCGCCTCGTCTTGACATATCTTAAAGTCAGTCGATTACGATTATATTCAATATGGCTAACTGGGTTTCTGTAGCAAACGGCAACAGCTTCCCGATTTAAGATAATTGACCCGGCTGAGCTTGTGATCAGGGAAAAGCCTCTGACCTCACTAATTGTGTCTACAGTGGCGATACCGACGGAGTCGTGTCAACACTGGGGACTAGACAATGGATTAAGAAGCTGGAGCTTCCTGTGGAGGTTCCATGGTACCCATGGAACTACAAGAATCAGGTAGGAGGGATGAAGCTAGGCGAGGGGAATCCTGGATGAAGATTTCGTGGTGTATATACATGAAATGGATAATGATTGTGAGTGCGCGTTGCAGGTGGGAGGTTGGACGCAGAAATACAAAGGGAACTTCACGTTTGCTACCGTGAGGGGAGCCGGGCATTTTGTGCCTGCAATACAACCTGAACGGGCACTGGGTTTGTTTAGGAGCTTCCTGGCTGGGGAAACATTACCCACATTCTAATTCACTACGCCAACTTACAAGCTAGGCAAGCAATTCTTATTCTTTCAAAATATACATATCTAAACAGTATAAGGGGCTTTATTTTCTTATGACTAACACATCATATATGGAGTATCCAAATCCCTTTTGTTGGACGCATGTGATAACGGGCGGGTGAATATACAGTTAAGTCGCCTCAATGGTAATCTTTTATTTAGAAACACATTGAATTTCTCTATCTCCAAGATTGCATTTAGTTCCCCCTCCCTTCTCTCTCTCTCTCTCTCTTTCTTTGCGCGCGCGCACGCACACACACTCACACACACATTGAATCTTCTTACAATGGAAGATTTGATTTTCAATACTTTGAACACGAAGAGCCATCGACAAAAATATGAGTGTCTATATCTAAGGTGTGATCACATCCAATTTCCGATATGTAACATTATTCATCAAATTCAATGGAATGTGCATTCAAAGATAGAGAACATATTTATTTTTCGATACATAACATTATTCATCAAATTCAATGGAAAATTCACTCAAAGATAGAGACAACATAAGAAGCTACAAAAGCATATAGGCAGGGAGAAAAACACACAAAAGCAAAGGAAAAAAAAAGATGTTATCAAATATATCAACAAGTTGTCTATAGATTTGGGTAAGTTATGTAAGAAGAAAATTTTCTGGTCCTTATAAGTAAGATACTTTCATAACAAACCTCAGAAAGAATTCACAAACCCAACTAGCTCTCATTTCTAGTTCTACAACTAATTGCAAATCTCTTGCAAATCATGAAGGTTCCATCTTCTTAAGAACATCTACTCTTGGCAAGATAGAGCCTGATGATGATGATGTGGAAATGAAGGTAATTTGAGTGTTTCCATAGCCTCAAGGATACTAGATATCCATAAGAGGATTTTCTATGGATAGAGATCACTTTAAACTAAAAAACAACAAAGAATTGCCATTGGAGTGCTCTAAAATGTAGCCATGATCAAATGGGCTTCACAAAGGAGTGCAACACATTGTGGCTATAGTTCAGACTAAGTAGACTCAAGTTTCACCTAATAAAAAGGACCTATGGGTAGGTACTGAAGAGGCAAGAAGTCATACATAAAAGTGACTTCTACACCTTCTATATGAGCCTCAGGTATTTTTGGCTCTATTATCAATTTTAAAGTACATTTAGCATTGGCTTGTCTCTTTGTTGGGACCAGTATGCCTACCTATATGTGAAATAGAACCTCATTATAAATATTCACCACATGTCTAAGATCATGCCATAGTACATTGTAGAAGTTAGCACTAGTAGTAGATGATGAGATGGCACTCCTATGTAGTGAATATCAATGCCATTGTAGAGAAAGTATCACCAATGCACATATTAATTATCACCAACACTATTTTGATACTAATATCTCAATAGTTCTTACTCAAAGACTTATAAACATCCAATAAATTTTGAGTTTGATGGGCATCAAAATAAGCATCATTATTTTTGGGAATATAAGCATCCATATAAATGCTGAAACAAACACCAAATAAACCTTGAAAGTCTTTCTAGAATAAAAATTTCACAATGTCAAAAAATGTCAAAGACACAACAACACAAAGCAACTATAGATGCGCTTGGTAGACGCGCAAAATAGCGACCGCATCTATAGGCATTGCTTTAGTAGAAGAATTACGGGCACGTCTAAAAGCGTGTCTAAAAGCTCGTCTATTTGCACGTAAATTGACGCGTCTACTTGCACGTCTAAAGTGAGAAAATACGGGCCCATCTAACATCGCATTTATCAGCGCATCTATATGCACGTGTGTTAGCGCATTTATTTGCGCGTTTACACTGAGAATCAAACGCGCATTTAGACGCGTCGATAGACGCAAACCAGAGAATACAGAAAGTGAGATTTTGGTGTATATCATTGCTTTCCAAACATTGCCCATGATTACCAAAGCACATAATTTTTTGCAAGCCCACATATATAAGAATTAAGTGAGATGAGGAGAATGAGACAATATGTAAAATAGTTTTGCCAATATCAATTATGGGGCTACGGTTCAATCTCATCCTCAATGAGATCAACCCTTGCCAAACTATCTACTTCAAAATCCAAACAAGTGTTTAGATCTACAAATACATTCAACCCACTACTACTTGTGCCACTCATGTGCTCATCGAAATCAGCATCTTGAATGGTAGGCTCGTCCTCATGGGTAATGGCCTCAATATCTGTATCTCCTATCTCATGATCATCCTCCCCTCTTGTATCACGGTCATCATCACGTCCATGGCCATGATCATCCTCCATATGCTCCATATTAGTAAATGTACTATACATCACTTTGGAACGTGGCATAATAGGTATGACATGCCACAATCTATTATTATCCACCATTGGTTGATAGACAACCTAATTCAAACATAAATACAATCATGTTATTTTTCTTGCATCAAATATTTAAAAGCGAGTATTTTTATATGTGTGCACAATACCTGTTCACATTGTTGCGGTAGTACTAGTGTGTCCTTCCTACTTTGCCAAAACTTTGTGGAGTCAATAGTTACAAAGCCACTTGCATGGCGTTTGATTGTTGCATTAGGGCCTCTTTCCACCACGTCCTTAAACCACTTTACATCCAAAATATACACAAAGAAGCGTCGAAAGTCAAGCATAATAATATATTTGATTATGCCACAATAATCATCCATGGCTCCATTGGCTCCCTCAAAGCTAGCAATGACGCCGCAATCTTGTGTGTTTCTCTTATCATCAATTCGTTGTGTTCGAAAATGCTTGCCCTCACACCATATAGCATTGAACATAGTGCACTACACCAAGAAAAAATCAATTAAATAAGCAATCTAAATTATTGAAAGCTCCTAACTTATGCATAACATTCTATATACCGACCTTGCTCATGCATCCCTTAGCATACTCCCATTCTTCCATTGTGATATGCATCCCCTCATCTTTCTCTACTTTCTCCATTTCATCAAGTAGCCAATCCACATGAATATCCTTTAGAAGTGCTCTTAGATACTGAGGGTATGGCACATGAGATCCGTGGTGTGTACGAAACAGGGCCCTTTCTTCTTGTCTTCTTGCCTTTGCATCCTCGTATCTTGTCACCCATCTTTTCATCACATCACTATTAAGCATGCAAAAGTGGTTGATACTATTATGCAACTCCGTGTCTATTACTTTGTTGTGTCCTTTCCCTTGAGGCACAATAGAGGTCATCCTTAGGTCTTCATCATCTCTCCATAGTCGTGGGAGAGAGCTATCCACATCAACAAGAAACTCAGAAATATATACAAGTGACTCTTGTACCAACCAACCCTCGGCCATGCTACCTTCGGGTCTTGCATTTTATCTCATGAAGCCCTTCAAGGTCTTCTTCATAAAGCGCTCCAGGAAGAACAACCATCGTGCATGTATAGTACCGCATATAGCAATCTCATCCACCAAATGCACTATGAGATGTAGTTGGCTTGTGAGAATAGAACGTGGAAATGTCTCCTCCACTAAACAAACTGCCTCCATTGACATAACTCGAGCATTCTCAAGTGTGGTGGGATCTATTTCCTTTGAGCTCACATACCTAGAAATGAAAAAGTACACCATATTAGCAATATGCATTCAAACTTGCACGGAGCATTGATACACATCATATTTTGTATCATGTAAAGTACCTCACAAGCTCGCCCATCTTGTAAATACAATCTTTCACATCCTTCGATGCACTACGTGAAATGCTAGTAGGTAGTATGAACTGAACCCATGAGGAGGTGGTTGATTAGTTGCTTATAACTATTCACTCACAAATTTGAAAGGAAAAAGATATTATGCACATAAAATACTTACTTGGAGCATCTTGTGCCAATCATGAGATTTCAAGCCATATAATTGCTCTACACCTCTTTTCTTGCTCTTTGTAAAGGCTCCCTTTAAACACCTCATGCATCCAGTGGGAGTACGAATTGTAGTAATAGCGCGCTTCACCGTCGCCATCTCTGGCTTTGATAACATCCACGGTGCACGAGGTGAAAAAACACGCCCATTTGGTCTCTCTTGAGGCCAAGCTTCACGTATCCTCCCTGTGGTACATAGATCCTCCCTTATGCCTACCGAATCTCGTGTCCCATTCAAATGCTCCCAAATGGTAGATGCCACATTCTTGAAGATATGCATGGGATCAAGCAGGTGATTGATCTTGAGGTGGGACCAATATGGTAAACGATAAAAGATGGAGTATCTAAACAAAATAAAGTGTCAGTGGGCAATCTTTACTTTCAGCCAATATGGCCAATCTTTACTTCCAGCCAATAGTTACAAACCCTTACCAGCTCATGCCAAGTGGTGGAGGAGTCGTGGAACCGTCCCAAATTCTCATCGAATCTCCCGCGGTGAGTGATTATGGGAGGAATTCATTCCAAGGGGCAACATATCTAGGATGATCAGGTGGGAGAAATCGATGGTGATTCTCATAGATGACCTTATTCAATGCATCTGCCCGTGAGGCAACTAGCGAAGGACCACAAACAGGACATGCATGGTAACCCGATGTAGTGAGACCTGAACAATAGATGCAATTAAGAGTGGAAGGTGGGTTTAGGGTGCCACATCCTTTGCCTATTCATAATTAGAAATGCAATGCTTACCTGAACACTCGCCATAGCCTGGAAGTCATGCATCATCCACATCAAGACTGCTTTGCAGTTGAAGTCTCGTGATGTGGGAGGCCTGCTCACATCATGCACCTCGATACCTCTCCAAAGTATCTCTAGCTCTTCAATCAAAGGCTCCAAATAAACATCGGGGTTTTTGACTTTATGTTTCCCTAGAATTAGAAGGGACAGCATAACATGTCCTTTCTTAATAGCCATAGAGGGTGGAAGATTGTAATTCACCAATACCACTGGCCATACACTGTAAGACGTGCTTTTGAGACCAAATGGGTTCACACCGTCCATACTCAATCCAAGTCTCGAGCTCCTAGGTTCTTCCTTGAAGCTTGGCCATGTGTCTTCAATATGCTTCCACGTAGGAGAGTCTGTAGGAGTTCTCCACTTGCCATCGGTTGATCGATGGGAGGAATGCCATGACATGAGCTCTGCAATAGATATGCACTTGAACATATGTTGGATGCAAGGGATTATGGGAAAATGTCGCAATACCTTATGAGGCACATCCAAGAATTTGAGATCTGCTCTATATCTTGTCTCTCCACAAGTAGGACACTCTCTTGCATCCTTATGTAGTCCACGAAACAAAATGCAATCGTTGACACATGCATGGATGCGCTTGTAATCTAATCCTCCAAGAGAGGTCACATGTTGCCTTGCCATATCTCTTGAGGTCGGTAGTTTATTCTCCCTTGGAAGCATTTTACACAATAGCCTGCACGTGAAGACCATAAATGAGGAAAAGCATTCGAGTTATTGACCCACTAGCATAATTCACCATCTTTGCAAAATAGACTTTAAAGCTTACTTGAGTAATGCATTCAAACTTGCATTGCTCCATCCATAGATGGTTTGCAAGTTTAGTAACTCAAGGGAGGCACATAGAATAGAGAATGTGCACCCCTCAAACAGTGGAGTCGATGCTGCAGTAAAAAGATCATCCTACTCCATGCTATCATCCCTCCCTTGATGGACATATAAATCCCGCACCATATCATCAAACACCTCCTCCTCCACGGCTTCATGAGGTAATGGCGGAGGGCTACTATCATCATCACTCCATGCATCCGTAACAGTTTCTCCTAAAGATCCCACCTCATATCGCCGACGCTTCGCCTCCTCACGACGAACATAGGGCAACATATGCAGGTGTGGCACTGCATCCTGTATCAAATTAAAATAGGATCATAACTCAAACATATGAACATCCATAGGTATCTCAATCAACCTTAACTTACAAACCCTTACCTTGTTTACAGTCACATCCCATTCTCCATACTTTGAGATATGATTGAGTGTAATCCTGCGTGGACGATACATGTTTCCTCAACATCGATCACACAAACATTTGATTTTTTGCTCCAACCACATTTCGCGATGGTGGATACGGAGGGATTCATCCTCACTGGAGCTACTTGTTGAAGATGAAGACATCCTACAAACAAACAACCCACCAAATTTGCTTTCTTCAAATGTTTAATTTAAACTCTGTGGCGCATATAAAGGCACGTCGAAAAGCGCGTCTACAGTCGCATCTAAAGGCACATCTACTCTATGTATTTAGACACGCCTATAGATGCGCCATTAGACGCGATTATAGATGTGGCTTTTAAACCTGCTTTTAGCGTGCTCGCTTTGCTTTTCTTCACATTACTTATACTTCGTGCGGCTTGCTTCCTTCCTTATTAGCAGATCCACAGTTTCGACGCTTAAGAGGAAGGCTCCCATACTTACTTCCAAGCTTACACTTAAGAGGAAGACCCACACTTACTTCTAAGCTTAAAGGAGAGGAGGACGAACAAGGAGGAGAAGCAACTTTGAAAAAGAAGAAGAACCTTCCATACCTCTATCCAAGTAAGTCCTTTTGCAGTTAATCTTGTTTGGAAGTTTGCTCTCTTTAGATTTGTACTTTCTCATATCCAAGAAGTGCATGATTTGGGTATCAGTGTCACGTTTGTGTGTCGGGTGCAATGTCCTTTTCTACTTTTTGGAAATCCCGTTTGTCAGAGCACGTCTATAGGCGCGTCTCAGAGCGCATCTAAAAGCGCGTCTATAGGCGCATCTAAACGCGCATCTAGCCTGTTTGTAGACACAGACAGACGCTCTGTTAGATGCTATGTTAGACGCTCTGTTAGATGCTCTGTTAGATGTTCTATTAGACGCTCTGTTAGATGCTCTGTTGGACACTCTGTTAGACGCATCTATAGACGCGCTAATCAGACGCATCTATAGACACGCTCTGACAATAAGCCTCTCTTCCCTTTCCCTTTCTTCTCAGCTCATCAGTAATAGATTTTTTTCCTTTTTTCCAGTTTAACATGTGGCCAGGAAGCGCTTCCAGCTCACCTAATCCCCGAGAATCTATTTGGAAGGACTTATATAACCTTTTAGGGCACCCTCCTAGTCCTACGGAGTTATACGAGTATATGACGGATACTCTAAACACTCCCCAGGAGTCGGCACTATAGACTCCAAACCACCCCACACCACCTGAGATCACCCCAGTGGAGTCAGCACAGCCATCTTATGCCCCTTCTTATGCCCCTTTCCCCATACCGTCTTATGCCCCTTCCCCCATGCCGTCTTATGTCCCTTCTGACATCCCGTCTTATGCCTCTTCCCCCATGCCGTCAGGAGGTCCTTTTGTCTCGCAGAGCCGTCGACGTACTCCTATGCCATCGGGACTTGGTTCTCCAGCTACGAGTGGTCAGCGTAGTCCCGTGCAGTCTCCAGCTATGAGTGGCCAACGTACGAGCTCGACACGACACGGTAGCAGGCGTAGTAGTAGGGAGAGCAGTGGGGGATGCATGGCACAGTGCTTTGGAAGGGGTGGCGGTGGGGACGATGATGATTCAGATGATTTAGACGTGCCTTCGAGTGATGGTACGATTTATTATGACATCATTCAGACAGGAGGCATCTTGATGGATGTGCGGGGGAAGGACATCATGGCCTTCATGCGCTCTATAATTGCTAACAATTACAGAGATTGCTTTATCCACTACAAAGACCAGCCAAAGAGGTTGGCTGATGAGACCCTCGCTGCTGTTCGCTCTAGGTATCCTAACCCCCCCAATCGCCAGTTCACAGATAAATGGGCCAAGTCAAAGATTGTTACGATACTTGGCAATAAAAGATCTTCGCTTTTAAGAGGCAGGCACTAGCGGAGCTTGCCAGGCTTGAGGGAGGTCAACCACCAAGGGGCCCGCCCCACACCGCTCACAAGCGTCAGTGGAAGAAAGAAATGAAGTCAGCGAGGGAGGACCCCAGTCTGCAGCACGTGGAGGCACAGAGGATCCAGATGGAGGAATATGGAAGCGTGCATTTTGGAGCAGGGGGTGTTGAATCATGGGAGGCCCAATTTGTAAGTATCGATCTCAAATTATATTGCTTATGTAGTTTATTAGGAGGTTGTTTCTTTGTACTAATCCCTCCGCAAAGTGTGTCATCATGTAGCTTCAGATCGTGGGCAGATACCCTACTCCTGTGGAGACAGCCCACCACCGCCACCATCGCAGAGGAGATACATGGAGGCACTTCTATGATGACGGGTTGATTACTGAGGAGCAGTATACCCAGGCTACTGGAGCGGCCCTCGAGGTATTTGAAAGTAATATGCCAAAATTATAAGTAAAGATTTGATTTTTCATACATTGATATATGTTGTCCCTTGTTTACAGGCCCGTGCACAAGATGATGAGGAAGACGAGAAAGGAGGCGCAGAAGGGAGCGCAGAAGGGAGCATGGAAGGGAGCGAGGACATGGAGAACATAGATTAGTCGTAGAAGTAATGCTAGCTACTCTTTTTTGTACATAAAGCCACTGGCTTGGCTTCATGCCTCTTGTATATACACTCCTCTTATTTTTTGTACTTGAAGCCACATGACGTGGCTTAGCTTCCTTATTTTTTGCACTTGAAGCCACATGATGTGGCTTAGCTTCGTGCTATATGTATATACAAGCACTTTTTGAGCTTTCAATTTTATTGCGTTTTGAAGTTGTAATGTTTCATTTGGAATTGTAATTAAAATGTGGTTGGCTGTAAGAATTGAATTACACAATGTGGATATGGGATTCTTGTAACTATATAGCATACACAACATACACAGCATTCTGTAAATTTAAAAAAAAAATAAAAGCGCGTCTATATACATGTCTGCTTGTTTGACAAGCATCTATATTTGCATCTATAAATACATTTATAAGCACGTCTATTTAAGCATCTAAGTGCACATCTATATGCGCATGTGTCTGATATATAGATGCACTGGTAGACGCGGGTCTCCAGATGCGGAAATAGACGCACAAATAGACACGCCCATAAGTTTTTTATTTAGTTCAGTAAACGCGTCTGTGTGCGCGTCTATGGGTGCTTTGTCTTATTGTGAGAGGCATCCATATAGAGCCTAGAATAAATAATCATGATTTTAGGAAGATAAATTTTTGCTCATGTGTGTAATTGCATGACCAACCTAGTCCATGCATGATAAAGGAGGCCCCCCCTTAAGCCATGTGGGCAACTTGGAGCCCTTGAAGTTCGTATTAGATTATTCAAAAAAATCCCAATTTCTAGCTTGGAAGTAATTTAATAAATTGTAGCCTTTCTCCATGAAAAACTAGAGAATCAGGCGAAATAGACTACATTATCATTCACAAAATCATGAAATATTAACTATGTTCTCCCTTAATAATTGAATCGTAAGACAAATCATGCAATAATATTATGCTAAAAACTTGAACATAGTATTGTGAAATCAAACATCATTGAATTCTCACTTTGTAGTATTTCTGGGAGAATCGAACCAATTCCATTCCTCCATAATTCTATGCAAGGAGAATGGTTCTGAAGTCATAGTCTTTTAAAACACCTTGGAATTTATGGAGTGAGAATCATCTCATGAACCTTGGTTGTGTTCATAAACACCTTTAATCATAGCTCTTACATCCTAATCATGCAAAAAATGAACTATCCTAATCAAAAAACCCTACGTCTATTTACTATAGTCCCACGTAGGTATCAAGTCACGATTGTACTGTGGAGTCTCAGAACTCCATATTGTACTGACGCAAGGAAAATAAATCAAGTCGAGAATTACAATTGTCAAATCAAAAGACTTTTGCAACTCATTACTCAGAATACTTACACACAGGAGCACAAATAAGATGCAAAAATTGATAGATGTAATCTCCATTTTGCCCACAAAAAAATGCATGCCATCCTATATGCTCTTCGTATCCCAAGAAGCACACAAATATCCTTTGTGGTCCATAGGTGCCCGCAACTCGTCTAGGAACAATACGATAATATCCTTGGTGTATGTATCCCCCAAAACATAGTCTCAAACTTGGAGTTCCATCAAAAAACTTGAATCGAGAATGAATCTGTAAGACAAAATAATATCAATCTTATGCACGAATACATAGCTGCAATAAGTCTCACTTATTGCAAAAAAAGTAAAGCAAGAAAAAATATAGCTTATTCACCATGGAAAAGCAGAATGACCGCAAACATAGAATACAAGCTATGATAGAGACCCATTCTGCAAATTTAGCTGCATTGGATAAAATGGAAAGCTCATTTGAAGTTAGGATCGTTTTGAAATGAGAACCTCAGTATTTGAGCTTTGGTAGAGAGGAGGTTTTAATCCTCTCCAATCCTTTAAAAGAGGTTAATGACAATGTTATCCTGGCCATTCTCAGGTAAGGTTTGTTTATTTGTTGCTACTTCAATGATCTAACATTTGTTTATTTGTTTACAGTGTAGTTATATCATCTCAGTTTCCTAGAGCATAATCCATATCAATTCTACGAGCTAACGTTTGTTTATTTCTTGGTGTAGTGTAGTTATTTCTCAGCTTCCTAGTGCAGTGCAAAATCGTGTCTACATGCTCGATGCTCTCCTTTCTTCTATTCTTAGCTTTCCTCAAAAGACTATACAAGATGTTTGTACCTAGTTAAGCCCTTTGAATGTAGATGGGGTGCGAGTCATCTTAATGCCTTATCATGAGGCGTAAGTATCAACTCTAACCTTATTTTTACTATTTCTTTGGCAAGTTTGTGTAAAACAATAATTATTTTTAATCTGGTCGTGTAGCTCACATTGGAGTCTGATCGCTTGGGACCTTGAAGTCAATCGTTTGTGGTTTGTGAATTCAATGGAAGGCTATCATGCCAACTCCCTAAGGTAATTATTCTCTTAATATTTTTGTTACTTTCTTATTTTGTATCGTATGATCATGACATATTAATATATTTAATATGTCATGATGGATAGTGCTGCATATCGGCTAGTATCTGCTGTCAGAATAACCACGGAGCAACAAGACCAAGTAGAATTCAAACGAGGTCTACCAGTGGAGCAAAAAGATGGGCACAGCTGTGGGTGGAGAGTTGCCTACAACTGCATGTTGTTTCTTAGAGAGATTTTTGATTTGGAGTTACCAGTCAAAATGGAATCATATATAGAAGCCGATCTACTAGTGTTTCGGGCTGAGAGTATTTAGCGTCTAATTGCTACCATTGGGAAACAACCTGAAAATATGACTACATTGCAGCATGCATAAAACCTTATCTCTATACTTGTATGCTTGTTCAAGCCTTTAATTGGCATGTGTAAATCTCATAACTCTTTTATATTTTCCTCCAAGAGGATAAGAGATTGAGTCTAATGAAAGCATGCTATCTTTATACTTCTATGATTATTTAAACCTTTATTTTTATTTGGAATGTGTAAATCTCATAACTTTTTAAAATTTTCCTCCAAGAGGAGGAGAGACTCACTCTAATGAAAGCATGTATGAAACCTTACTTTTTAAATTTTTTCTCCAAGAGGAGGAGAGACTCACTCTAATGAAAGCATGTATGAAACCTTATCTATATACTTCTATGCAATCTAATGAAAAACCCATTATTAATGTTGGGGAACAACCTAAAAATATGACTACATTTCAGCATGTATGAAATCTTATCTTTATATTTCTATGCTTGTTAAAGCCTTTATTTGGGATGTGTACATCTCATAACTTTTTTATATTTTTACAGCAGAACGAGGATGTAGAAGACATAGCAAGTGAAGAAGAATACGATGTAGACTAATGCCTCAATAAGATGAGTCATGAAAATATGACTCTATTGCAGCAGATTGGAAGTTCATTCACCGCTATATTGTTAATTCGATAATAACCTCATTTTTTTGAATTTGGTGAAGAAGAGATTTTAATCCTCTTGAATCCTAAGAAAGAGGTTAATGTCAAAGTCATTACAACCATCCTCAGGATTGATGCATCCTTTTCCTTGGCTTTATACTTTGCTTATTTTGATTAAACCCAAGAAGCTAATACTTTTTTTTTTAATATAGTAATGTTATAGCAGATTTTCCTCAAAGTATACAAAGAGTTTCATATATGCTCGATCCTCTTATTTCGGAAGTGCTTAGTAACAAAAAAGAAACCATAGAGGATGTTTGCAAGTGGTTGAAGCACGTTCCTATGAATGAGGCACGAGTTATCTTTACAGCATATTATGAGAATAAGCATCAAACCCTACTTGTTTTTTCTATTGCGTTGCTAGAATTGTCTCAAACACAGTAATTATTCTTAATTGATAATGTAGCTCACATTGGAGTTTGGTGGTGGTGGACATCTTTGCTAAGAAGTGTTTCTTTGCCAACTCAATGACATCCATCCATGGCACTATGTTAGAGTAAGTATAGACTACACTTGTTGTCACTTCTTGACATGTAGATTGATATGCAATGCACATATTCACTGTCGTTATATGTTTTGATGTGCAAATCGGCTCGAAAGTTGGTAGGTGCTATCGACACAGTAATGCAGCAACATGACTTGGCACAACAAATAGAGTATATAACATGTCAGGTATCACATCAAGAGGATAGCCACATCTATAATTGTGGATGGAGGGTGGGCTACAATTGCTTTTTGGTACTTGGTCAAATTTTTGAGATACAAAATGACACCACACTGTCAACATATATGGACTTGCATCTCTATGCATTTATAACATGTACCATTCGAGCAATCATTAAGGGCAACATTATGGACCCTCCCACAAGTCAAATAGATAGTGGCTCACAGGAGTGCGAAATGAATGCGTCAAAGAGTCAAAGGGGATAGAAGACCTCAACTCTACAAACATGGCTTCATTGGAAGAATTGGGAAGCTCTTTTAATGTTAGGGTTATGATTCAACATAGACCTCAGTATCTTGAATTTGGTGGAGAGGAGATTTCAATCCTCTCTAGAGCTTCAAATGAGGCCAATAACAACGTTATGATGGCCATTCTCAGGTTTGATACAAACTTTTTCTTTGCTTGATAATTCAATATTTTGATTGAATCTAATAAGCTAATATTCATTTATTTGTTGGTGCAGTATAGTTATCTCACGATTTTGTAGAGCCATACAAAACTGTGTGTATATGTTGGATTCTCTCCTTTCTCCTATACTTAGCGATAGCAGAAAGATGATAGCCGATGTTTGTAAATGGTTATAGCCTTTACATTTACATGGCATGTGAGTCCTATTTATGGCATATCACGAGATGTAAGTATCATGGCAATCTTTATTTTCATCTTATGGCAACATTGTGTTAAATAATAATGGTTCTTAATTATTCGTGTAGGGAACAGTGGAGTCTGGTGGTTTGGGACCTTGAAGACAACTATTGTTGGTTTGTCAACTCGATTGCAGGCTTTCATGGCTTTGTACAAACGTAAGTATTCTATTAATATGTTGTTACTTCTATATCATGTACCTTATGTAATAGACACACTAAGTTTTTTTAATATGTCATGATGAGCAGGTCGGTTGAGAAGTTGGTATCTGCTATCAAAGAAACAGGACAGTACAAAGACTCGCTAGACTTCCAAAAGCATTTAGTAGTAGAGCAAGAAGATGGGCATAGTTGTGGGTGGAGAGTTGCCTATAACTGCATGTTGATTTTCAAAGAAATTTTCTCACTTAAGCCACAAGTCTCATCGGAAGACTCTTTGGAGCTCAAATATTCAGAGGAGGATATACAATTGTTTAGGGCTGAAATCATTCGAGACCTAATTGCTACCATTAGAATACAACGTGCATCTGAAGCAATATCAAAGCTTGCATTTAAGGAAGAGGAGACTGAGTCTATTGTGAAAGCACTGCACACTACAGAAGAAGTAGAGACTCAGTGTACACCTACAACACCATAGCCTCCACTGGAAGCATCAGAAGAATTGCCACAACCTCCACTTGCATTTAAGGAAGAGGATACTGAGTCTACTCCGAAAGCACTACATACTATAGAAGAAGTAGAGACTGAGTGTACATCTAGAGCACCATAGCCTCCATTAGAAGCATCAGAAGAGTTGCCACAGTCTCCACTAGAAGCATCAGAAGAGTTGTGATGCATGTATTTTGTGTTTGTATATATGCATGAGGAGCATATTCTCATGATGTTGTTTATTCCATGAATATTATGGTTGACATTTATTTGTTGCAATGTATGAATCATGATGTAGTTTTTGTTGATTATACACCAATTTGTGACTTATTACTTAAGTGGCATTCAGTCATGATATTTATATATTTATTTCATGCACACAATTTTATGATATGAATGTGTGATGATGTGATTATTTGGAAATATAACCTTGTGTGATGAGAATTTTGATATGAATATGTGATGATGTAATATTTGTAATATATGTCACTCCAAAGTATCAATTCCCAATGCTCCACTCACTTAAAGTACAGCATTCCCAATGCTCTGCAAAATTTTATTCAGTTGGACAATCTCCACTCACTTAAAGTAGAGCATTCCCAATGCTTCTCTCACTTTATTCCAACCCTTATCCTTATCATAGCGAACATATCATGCCTTAGTGCACTTGTATTCTTCCATCCTAGTCCTTCCACAAACACTCTCTTATTTCTTACATCCTATTCCTTCTGATTAACTTGTATTCGTCGAGTATTCGTCTTTCACTTTACGTCTTCCCTCACTTTCTATCCCATCAAGACACTCTCTTATTTCTTACATCCTAGTCCTTCTGATTAACTTGTATTCGTCTTTCACTTTACGTCTTTCCTCACTTTCTATCGCTCTCTCTCTCTCTCACTTGTAATATATTTCACTCCAAAGTATAATTTCCCAATGCTCCACTCACTTAAAGTATAGCATTCCCAATGCTCTGCAAAATTTTATTCAGTTGGACAGCCTCCACTCACTTAAAGTAGAGCATTCCCAATGCTTCTCTCACTTTATTCCAACCCTTATCCTTATCATAGCAAACACATCGTGCCTTAGTGCACTTGTATTCTTCCATCCTAGTCCTTCCACAAACACTCTCTTATTTCTTACATCCTAGTCCTTCTCAGTAACTTGTATTCTTCTATCCTAGTCCTTCCACAAACACTCTCTTCTTTCATCCATCCTGACAACCAAGTATTCTTCTATCCTAGTTCTTCCACAAACTTTCTCTTCTTTCATCCATCCTAGTGCTTCTCATAAACTTGTATTCTTCCATCCTAGTCCTTCCACAAACACTCTCTTCTTTCTTCCATCCTAATCCATCTCCCTTTCTTTATCATCTCCCCACCCGTGGATGTCCTTGGCATTGTCGAAGACGTGGAGTTGAGAATTAACAGTCTCAAAGAATGGACTGCTAACCAAGGAGCACAGAGGGAGGCAAGAATTCGACAAGGTTCTCCTTTGACACAGATGGAGAGAGAGGAATTGGATGCACAAAGGCATGCAGAGAGGGAGGAGACTCTCAAGATAGCAGAGAGTGAAAGACTTTTAAGACATATTATAAAAGCACGACAAGATCTCTTAGACTTATTAAGTAACCTTTGTTATCGCAGCTCTCGTCATGGGCGATTCGATGCGGATGCTGCGAGAACAATAAGAGCCTCACACATAAATTATAAAGAAACAATTTGTGACTGCTTAAATTACTTCTTTGCATGTAATTATGTTGAGGATACAGATGTGGAGGCAGTGAAAGATTGAGTTATTGAGAAGATAAGAGAGACCAATGATGAGATCTTCTAGACTTTGGGTGATTAAGAAGATAAGAGAGACGAAGATGAGATCTTCTAGGAGCTAATATAAGGTGTTTTTTGACACCATATGGCTTTGAGTTATATGATCTACTTCTTGTACAAATGTGATGTGCTCTCTTTTAAATGTACTCTAGTTTTGAGAGACCAATGATGAGATCTTCTAGACTTTGGGTTTTTGAGAAGATAAGAGAGACCAAGATGAGATAGACTTCTAGGGTTGTGAGCAAATGTAAGGCGTTTTTTGACACCATATGGCTTTGAGTTATATGATCTACTTCTTGTACAAATGTGATGTACTCTTTTTTAAATGTACTCTAGTTTTAATAACATGTCATGCCATTTTCTCTAATTTGATTTTTTAAAATCTTACTTTTTGTCTCTTTTAATCATGTGATGTCCTCTATTTTTAATGTACTATAGTTTTAATAACATCTCACGTCATTTTTTCTAATTTGACTTTTTAAAATCTTCCTTTTTGACTCAATGTTTTGTTTTATAAGAGCCTCTTTTTTTTAAATGTTTTATCCAAAATTATCTCACAAAATGAATTTGGACACCGCACCAGTCCAAAAGTAATGAAGTAGGTGTTACATGCTCCTCTTACCTCCTACTCATGTGTGCTCCTCCTCTTGCCCTCCTACCTCCTACTCATGCTTGCTCCTCTACCCTCTGCTCACCCTTTCTTCTCCTCCATCCTACTCATCCAAGCTTCTCAAACCTCATCATCGAGATATTACAACTTGGATGTGAGATTCAATATAGCGGAGCCTTAGCAATGTTTCTAAGGACTTACTTGAGGATTCAAAGACTCCTATTCTTGATGTATTAGAGTCAGAAAGAGGAGAGATAGGCTATGAAGCCTTTTTGTAATACAATTTGAAATACAAGTTTTTCTAATAATGTTCTTCTATCTATGCCTAATTTTCTCAATTATCTTTTATATGCCTAGTGCAACAATTATGGCTATTTTAATTATTTTTTGGTTTTATATTGCATGTAGTTTTATATCATCTTCCACACAAAAGTTATATCACATTCCATGATGTTACATCTACTATTTTAAGTTCAATTAGGATAATTTGATATGAATTATAGATCAAGAAAATGTTTGCCAAGTTTGGCCATTCCAGTGACCATTTTTGACGACTGTTAGAAAGGATTTGACCATGGTGTAGAATTCAAAAATGATCAACACGTCATGAAAAAAAGCACCAAAACCCTTCACGACATGAGATTTTTATTTAATTTTAAGCTTCCCATACATCACCTTGCAAAAGATTAATGCATTTCATGTACTATGAAGAAATATGGATTTGAAAGGGTTAAATGAAGGAAATTGACAATTTGGCCCATTCTAATGATCATTTTTGGCATATTTATAAGGAATTTGACCAAGGGGTTGAAGGCAAAGTTGATAAGGATGATGTGGGGTGGCAAAAAATGCCAACATCTGCCATGGCATAAATTTGGCCATTTGGACACCTTCCAAATGGCCAAATTTGCACCATGGCTGATTTTGGCATTTTTGGACACCCCACAACATCTCGATCAACTTTGTCTTTAGTGCCACGATCAAATTCCTTCTAAATTTGCTAGAAAATGGTCATTAGAAGGACCAAAGTTGTCAAATTCTTTCATCTACCCCTTTAAAACCCATATTTGTTGTAGGTTTTCTTTGTCAATGTAATTTTTTATTTAATCCAAACATTTTGATCTTCCCCTACATCACCTTGACAACTTTCATTTCCTTAGCACCTTGTAGGTTGGCTATGATAATGTAATTTTGGATTTAATATCCCTACATCACCTTGAATTTTTTTGATGCATTTCATAATTTGCATGTGGAAGTATATAATTTAAAGGCGAGTTCAACAATTTTGATCTTCCACTACATCACCTTGAAAAAATCTTATTTTCTAAGTTGATCTTGCTCTTGTAGGTGGGCTATGTTAATGTATTTTTTAATTAAAAGTTTTAGCTTCCTCTAAATCACCTTGTATGAAGACATATAGATTTTACAAGAGTAGATGAAGGCAGTTGACAACTTTGGCCATTTTAATGATCATTTTTGGCAAATCTAGAAGGAATTTGGATGCAGTGTAGAAGGAAGAATTCATCAACATGTCATGGGGTGTCCGAAAATTCCAAAAACCTCCATGGCACGAATATGGCCATTTTGACACCCTCCAAATGGCCAAATTCACACCGTGGAGGATTTTGGCATTTTTGGACACCTAATGACATGCCAATGAACTTTGCCTTCTGCACTTCACCTAAACTCCTTCTAGATTTGCTAGAAATGGTCATTAAAATGGCCAAGACTTAGTCCAGAGTATTTTATTGACTTGGAATATCCATAATATTTCCCAAAAGAGAATTTAAAATAAATACATAATATTGATAGAGGTAATTGCATGGAATATTCAAGAGAATAGTAAAATAGCTATAACTTTTGCACCATAACTCCAATTGCAGAGTTTTTAGTTCAAAATTGAGAGCACAAGTAGATCTATGATATTTTCCCAAAAAAAAAGGTTTATGACCCTATTTTTCTCTATTAAAATTCAATATAGAAGACCCTTGAAAATCAGTCACAAGTTAAGGGGTTCATAAGTTTATAAAAATGAAGGAAAAGGGACAAACTTGCATATAAAAGATTCACCTATCTATAGAATAAACTTGGAGAACTTGAAGATGGTGTATTCAATACTCTACAATTCAAAGTGACATTACCTTATATTGCATTAACAACACATTCAAAAGTTAACCATAGGTGAATTTAAAAAAATACTTATAACATGGTATCTTGCAAGGATGAGAATGTGATAAAAAATATATGTCCGTATTTAATCTCTCCATTCAAATATTACAAAGACTCTTCATAGCATGTACCTCCTCTTTGTTACCTCTAATACATTAAAATAAGATGCTTTTAAAATCCCCAAGTAAGCTCCTAATACAAATACCATTAAGGCTCTCCTCTTTGGTAGCCAACCACAGAGTTTATTCCATAATTACCAATTGGATACAATTGCATTAAGGGAAGACATGTGATGGATCACGATAATCAAGCTGTCAATATTTTGATGCACTTTAGTAGTTAAGGAGGCATTTGTGAAAATTGGAAGTGGAAGTGGGTTTTGACATTTTGTGAGTAAATGTTTTTGCAATTTTGTGAGTTTTTCAAGTATTTTTATGTGTTAATTTTATAGCTAATGGCTAGCTATAATTCTTGCATATCACCATGCAAGTATAAATAATAATAAAGCCAAGCAATATATTTCATAAACATAAGAAACACTCAATGGAAACCATGGAGCTAGTTCTATTAGAGGATAAGATCTCATCATAAATATCTTGGATCAATAGATCACCGTTAAGCTATAAACGCAAGCAAGAAGTAGCCAAGCATCATTGCATTCTTGGTTGAGCGAAGCATAAATAGCCTGAAACAATAGCTCACCGGCGAGCTATAAAGACAGGGTACCAAAATATTTTTTTCCAGATGGCATTTTGGGGTTTTATGTAAACCCATGTTTGTAGTCGTTTTCAAGGTTTTTGGGCCTTCTAAGCTCATTTATGGTGTCAAAGAGGTCAAATTGTCCATGTATCAAAAGTTTTTTTTTTCCAAGGAATTTATACCCCTCTAGCAACATAGTTCAATTTTTGTTTTGTTCCAAGGAATTTGTACCAATGGAGCAGAGTAACGATGGTCATGGTCATCCATAGGTCAAATATTTGAACATCTATAATTTCTAGTTTTGTGGGAGATGTGTTTGTTTGTCTTGGGTCCTCTGCATGTAAGAATACAAGTTGTGCATATAACAATATTTTAAATTTCTCCCAATGCTAAACAGATAGTTTTTGTTAAATTTTCCCATTAAAAAGAATAATTATGGTTGAGTCAAATCAATCCTTGTAGCTAGAGATCAAGGTGGTTGTAAGAGTTCTACACCATACGATCTTTAATGGCATGCCATGAGATATAGAAAAAATCAATAAAAACTCACAAAACTCGCAAAAACTTACTCTTGCAAAATGCCAACCCCCCGAAGTGGAAGACCACTACATGTCCTCCTGCTTGACTACTATAGTGCACTAATGAGTGATTTCAACCAAATTTAGTGCTATTAATGTTGGCCTACTGAGGAGATAGCTAATCAATCTTAAATGCCTCCTACAACAATTCAACAACCATTACATTAGCAGACCTAACAAAGCACATTATATCAAAAGACCATTAAAAAAAATCAATACATAGGTTGCTTCCCATCATAGCATTGTCTCCTTTTATGCACCCTCTCTTCTCATCATCGTGATTGATCTCTAAAATTTTCCCTATATTCCATTGTTCTTTGACCTTTGTATGATGCAAGAAAAGCACAATGATATTTTCTAGAACAACTGTGAATTGAAGGTGCCTCTTTTTCCCTTTATATACCCAAAACTAATAAATATACATTGTAAAACAAATGTGACATATTACCTAAAAGCTTTAGACATGAAACATTTATTTTTCATGTCCTTAAGTCATGAAGAAAAGCTATGCACATGCCACAATGCATAACCTAGAGTTTATGGAGAGATTTCACTAGTCAAACACATTGTTGCATAAGGGATGAAATGGACATTAATGTTCATGCAATTCTCTACATGCTTGCCTACCTCTGCATAAAGTTGATGACTCTAGCATTTCATTCTCCATGACTAAAATATATTCCTGCACATAACCTAGAGAGAGTTGATTGTTAGTAATCTCTAAACCCTCATGAATGGCAAATAGCTTACCTATCAAACATTCCATTGGTTACCACTCCTAGGTTCATGCACACTCTTAACACTCACAAGTAAAGAAGATAGACAAAAAAGGAACACAGAAAGAATGGCTTACAATCAGATGGCATCCTAGAAGCAAGGCGTGTGTCCTTTGCCTTAGGCACATGTTGCAACTTGGCAAGAAATCGTTCCTATCCAAGACTGAAGTTCAAGATATGGTAGGACATGCTTCCTCTCCAAACTTTAACTTTGACATGTGGCCCTTTATCTCATGCAAAACATCACCTCCCTTGATCTTGGGAAGCTTATTTGGACCCTTAGTGGAACCTTCCATGAGTATCGAGTCAGCCAGATGGATTCTCTCGAAGGGAGAGATGGCCTTTGTTTTTTTTATTTTTGCATGTACTCTGTATCATGTACTGTATGTTGTACATCACAAGTTGCAACAAGATATGGATTTTGTATATTCATATATTGTATGCGATTTACAAACTTGCGCGTAGTTTTACTGTGAGATGGAAGGTTATGCTAGGTTTAAAGTGCAATCATGTTGAGTTTACAAAGGCACAACATAAGCTAGTTAACCAGATGCTTTAACATCGATTGTTAGAGTAGATAAATAGTATGCCCAACAGAGATGGAGGCGACAAAAAAGAGCTAAAAAAGATTGCATAAGTTGTAGGCCAAAACTTATGGAGGACACGAAGAGGATGTTAGAAGATGATGCCTATACTCACGTAACATCACGGATGAAACGATGGCATGCAATATGGGCTTCATATAAAACTAAAGTCCTAAAATTTGACAAGAAACACCTCTTGATTGAAGTTGGGAGAATAAGTCAGCAATAAATTTTGGAATGGAAGAGCTGCAAGATGAACAAGATGAGTATGGAGGCACTGTATTCTCAAAGGGAGAGGTGCCAAGAGTCGAACGTAGGCTCAAATTTGCACATTGCCCTTTGTCGAAATTGATACCTCTTGTTCATATATGTAGGTTTAAATAACACATATGATGTGGATATCTTACATTGTGAATATTTAATATTGCCTCCAAGTGACTTAAAAGTAGTGATGGATCTCTCACATAAGGAATTTTAAAATTACTTCATGGAAAAAATATATTTACATTATGGGATGTATAAATTCAATTGTTTTTTACAGAGGGGGTGTAAGAAAATGTAAAAAAGTATTTTACATTGGGATTTAGAAAAGAATCCTTGAAGGCATGTGATATAGAGATATTGCACTAAGTGACTCCCCCGAGCACTCTAGACTGTCAAAAGAAGGCTAGGGAAGCAATTCTAGCCTTCCATACTGGCCTTCTTGATCCGAAACTATGAACATTGAGTCATAAAATAAGGTCTCATCTTTCTTCAATTCTGATGGTGTGCGACCTTCGTATTGAAGACTCCCAATCTTAGCATGAAGGACATGTAACACCCTAGTAATGCATGTTGTAGGCTCCCATTCTTTGTAAGTAGATGGATACAAATCTGTAAAACAAATGCAAGACATAAGGTAGACACCAAACAAATGCATATACTTTGACGCATGGCACTAGTACACTTTGGAATACTTACAATTGGGCATGCGATATGGAAGGCTTGCATGTGGTTGCACATATATGTCTGCGTGGGTAAAGACGTGTTGAATATATACCTGCATTACTATTTTGCTATTGCAAGACATCTCAAAATTCATTATCCTCCCCTTCCAATCTTTGAATATGTCCATTGCATCCTTCCAAGCCACTTTATAGCACCCATGATTAGAGGGTTGCATTGTTATCCATGATGTTCTTTAATATAACTGATTGTAACTTGCCTCAATATTTGTCATTTTCCATCTCCATAGTCCCTGTCTAATTCATATGATTAACAATAGCTCTCTTCCTCTCTAATTTCACCCATAAACAAACATAGTAATCATTCCTCACAACTCTCCATCTCTCTCTCTGTCTCTCTCTCTCTCTTTCCCTCTCCCCTCTCCCATCTCCCCCTCTCGCCCCCCCTCTCTCTCCCTCCCCTCTCTTTATCTCCCTCTCTGTTCTGTCTCCCTCCCCCTCTGTCCTTTAACCTACACCCTCACACAAACAAAATATTATTTCAAAATATATAGATTACTTCTCTCTCTCTCTCTCTCTCTCTCTCTCTCCGCCCCCCCCCAAAACAAACAAACAAAGATTATTCCCCACATAAACAAACAAAACATTATCAGGATCCTCTCTCTCTCTCTCTCTCTCTCTAATATCATCCACCTCAACCATAGATAAATCCAAAAGTAAGAGGAGAGTAAGAGAGTTGATAACAAGCACTACAACATAGCATTACATAAATACTATCAAGGAACAACAAAATCTGAAAACAAAATTACATAAATACTATCAAGGAACAACAAAATCTGAAAACAAAGGATAGGTAAGAAAACCTTAGCATCTACAAAGGGTAGGTCATCTTTTTTGTTCTCTTTAAGGTGGACTTCCAGAGTTGGAGGAAGAATTTGTGCCAGTTCACAACAAGCGTGTCTATTTGCGCGTCAGGAGACCCGCGTCTATTAGCGCGTCTATATATCAGACTTACGTGCGTATAGACGTGCTCATACACGCATAAATAGACGCGCAAATAAACGCTTTGATAGACGCACGTATAGACACATATCGAACAGACAGACGCGAATATAAACGCATTTGTAAACGCGCTGATAGACGCGCCTTTTTTTTAAATTAAATTTTACAGAATACTGTGTATGTTGTGTATGCTATATAGTTACAAGAATCCCATATCCACATTCTGTAATTCAATTCTTACAGCCAACCTCATTTTAATTACAATTCCAAATAAAATATTACAACTCCAAAACGCAATAAAATTGAAAGCTCAAAAAGTGCTTGTATATACATATAGCACGAAGCTAAGCCACGTCATGTGGCTCCAAGTACAAAAAATAAGGAAGCTAAGCCATGTCATGTGGCTTCAAGTACAAAAAATAAGAGGAGTCTATATACAAGAGGCACGAAGCCAAGCCAATGGCTTTAAGTACAAAAAAGAATAGTAGCACTACTTCTACGACTAATCCTCGCTGCCTTCCACGCTCCCTGATGCGCTGCCTTCTGCGCTCCCTTCTGCACCTCCTTCCTCGTCTTCCTCGTCGTCTTGTGCAGGGGCGCCCTGTAAACAAGGGACAACATATATCAATGTATGAAAAATCAAATCTTTACTTATAATTTTGGCATTATTTAATTACTTTCAAATACCTGGGGGGCATGTCCAGTCGCTCGGGTATACTGCTCCTCAGTAATCAACCCGTCATCATAGAAGTGCCTCCATGTATCTCCTCTGCGATGGTGGCGGTGGTAGGCTGTCTCCACTGGAGTAGGGTATCTGCCCACGATCTCAAGCTGCATGACCGTGATACACTTTGTGGAGGGATTAGTACAAAGAAACAACCAACCTCCTAATAAACTACATAAGCAATATAATTTGAGATCGATACTTACAAATTGGGCCTCCCATGATTCAACACCCCCTGCTCCAAAATGCGCGCTCCCATACTCCTCCATCTGGATCCTCCGTGCCTCCACGTGCTGCAGACTGGGCTCCTCCCTCGCTGACTTCATTGCCTTCTTCCACTCACGCTTCTGAGCGGTGTGGGGCGGGCCCCTTGGAGGTTGACCTGCCTTAAGTCTGGCAAGCTCCGCTAGTGCCTGCCTCTTAAGGGAAGATCTTTTATTGCTAAGTATCGTAACAATCTTTGACTTGGCCCATTTATCTGTGAACTGGCGATTGGGGGGGTTAGGATACCTAGAGCGAACAGTAGCGAGGGTCTCATCAGCCAACCTCTTTGGGTGGTCTTTATAGTGGATAAAGCAATCTCTGTAATTGTTAGCAATTACAGAGCGCATGAAGGCCATTACATCCTTCCCCCGCGCATCCATCAAGATGCCTCCTGTCTGATTGATGTCATAATAAATCGTACCATCACTCGGAGGCACGTCTAAATCATCGGAATCATCATCCTCGGCCTCACCGCCACATGGCCCAAAGCACTGTGCCATGCATCCGCCACCGCTCTCCCTGCTACTATGCCTGCCACCCTGTCGTGTCGAGCTCGTACGCTGGCCACTCGTAGCTGGGGACTGCGCGGGACTACGTTGACCACTCGTAGCTGGAGAACCGAGTCTCGACGGCTGGGGAGTACGTCGACGGCTCGCTGAGGCAGAAGGACCTCCTGAAGGCATGGGGGAAGGGGCATAAGACGGGATGGCAGAAGGGACATAAGACGGCATGGGGGAAGGGGCATAAGACGGTACGAGGGAAGGGGCATAAGACGGCTGTGCGGACTCCGCTGGGGTGATCTCAGGCGGTGTGGGGTGGCTCGGAGTCTGTACTGCCGACTCCTGGGGAGTGTTAAGGGTACCCGTCATGTACCCGTATAACTCCGCAGGACTAGGAGGGTGCCCTAAAATATTATATAAATCCTTCCATATCGATTCACGCGGATCAGGTGAGCTAGAAGCACTTCCTCCCCACATGTTAAACTGGAAAAAAATAAACAAATCTATTACTTTGGGAGCTGAGAAGAAAGGGGAGAAAAAAAAAAAGAGGCTCTGTCAGAGCGCGTCTATAGACCCGTCTAATTTTCGCGTCTATAAACGCGTCTAACAGAGCGTTTAACAGACCATCAAAACACCCGTCTAACAGTGCGTTAAAAAGCGCGTTTAACAGCCTGTCCAAACATCCGTCTAACAGCGCGTCTAACAATTCGTTTAAACTTCCGTTTAACAGATCGTCTGTTTGTGCGTCTATATCCGCGTCTGTGCATGTCTGTAGCAAGCCAGACGTGCAAATAGATGCGTCTATAGATGTGCATTTAGATGCGCCCCCAAACGCCTGTTGTATACACGCGCTCCGACAATCGAGAATACTCAAAAGTGGAAAAGGACGTTTCGCCCGACAAAAGAACGTGTCGCTCATACCTAGATGCTGCGTTTCGTGGATGCGAAAAAGTACAAAACTGGAAAGAGCAAGCAAGAACAACTTCAAAAGGACTTACTTGGAAAAAGGTATGGAAGGATCTTTCTTTTCCAAACTTGTTTCTTCTCCTTGTTCGTACTCCTCCGATCCTCTTCTTTAGGCTTGGAAGCAAGCTGTGTAGGTACGGTCCCTTTGTCTTGAGTGAAAGCTTGGAACTCTGTGTGTATGGGAGGCTCTCTCTTAAGCTTCGAATCTATAGAACTGCTAATAAAGAAGGAAGAAAGCCGCTCGCGAAGTTTAAGTAGTTAAAAGAAAAGCAAAGCGAGCGGCGTGCCGAAAAGCAGGTTTAAAAGTCGCGGGTATAGTCGCGTCTATTAGCGCGTCTATAGTCGCGTCTGAATACACAGAGTAAGCGCGTCTATAGTCGCGTCTATTAGCGCGTCTACAGGCGCGTTTAAATACACATAGTAGACGGGCATTTAGACGCGCTGGTAGACACGACATTAGACGCGACGATAGACGGGCATTTAGACGCGACACAGAGTTTTAAGTTAAGCATTTGAAGAAGAGCAAATTTGGTGGGTTGTTTGTTTGTAGGATGTCTCCATCTTCAACAAGCAGCTCCAGTGAGGATGAATCCCTTCATATCCACCATCGCGAAATGTGGTTGGAACTATTGGCTGGAAGTAAAGATTGGCTATATTGGTTGAAAGTGAAGATTGCACGCTAACACTTTATTTTGTTTAGATACTCCATCTTTTATCGTTTACCATATTGGTCCCACCTCAAGATCAATCACCTGCTCGATCCCATGCATATCTTCAAGAATGTGGCATCTACCATTTGGGAGCATTTGAATGGGACACGAGATTCGGCAGGCATAAGGGAGGATCTACGTACCACAGGGAGGATGCGTGAAGCTTGGCCTCAAGAGAGACCAAATGGGCGTGTTTTTTTACCTCGTGCACCGTGGATGTTATCAAAGCTAGAGATGGCGACGGTGAAGCGTGCTATTACTACAATTCGTACTCCCAGGATGCATGAGGTGTTTGAAGGGAGCCTTTACAAAGAGCAAGAAAAGAGGTGTAGAGCAATTATATGGCTTGAAATCTCATGATTGGCACAAGATGCTCCAAGTAAGTATTTTATATGCATAATATCTTTTTCCTTTCAAATTTGTGAGTGAATAGCTATAAGCAACTAATCAACCACCTCCTCGCGGGTTCAGTTCATACTACCTACTAGCATTTCACGTAGTGCATCAAAGGACGTGAAAGATTGTATTTACAAGATGGGCGAGCTTGTGAGGTATGTGAGCTCAAAGGAAATAGATCCCACCACGCTTGAGAATGCTCGAGTTATGTCAGTGGAGGCGGTTTGTTTAGTGGAGGAGACATTTCCACGTTCTATTCTCACAAGCCAACTACATCTCATAGTGCATTTGGTGGATGAGATTGCTATATGCGGTACTATACATGCACGATGGTTGTTCTTCCTCGAGCGCTTCATGAAGACCTTGAAGGGCTTCGTGAGACAAAATGCAAGACCCGAAGGTAGCATGGCCGAGGGTTGGTTGGTACAAGAGTCACTTGTATATATTTCTGAGTTTCTTGTTGATGTGGATAGCTCTCTCCCACGACTATGGAGAGATGATGAAGACCTAAGGATGACCTCTATTGTGCCTCAAGGAAGAGGACGCAACAAAGTAATAGACACGGAGTTGTGTAATAGTATCAACCTCTTTTGCATGCTTAATAGTGATGTGATGAAAAGATGGGTGACAAGATACGAGGATGCAAAGGCAAGAAGACAAGAAGAAAGGGCCCTCTTTCGTACACACCACGGATCTCGTGTGCCATACCCTCAGCGTCTAAGAGCACTTCCAAAGGATATTCATGTGGATTGGCTACTTGATGAAATGGAGAAAGCAGAGAAAGACGAGGGGATGCATATCACAATGGAAGAATGGGAGTATGCTAGGGGATGCATGAGCAAGGTCGGTATATAGAATGTTATGCATAAGTTAGGAGGTTTTTATAATTTAGATTGCTTATTTAATTGATTTTTTCTTGGTGTAGTGCACTATGTTCAATATATGCTATATGGTGTGAGGGCAAGCATTTTCGAACACAACGGATTGATGATAAGAGAAACACACAAGATTGCGGCGTCATTGCTAGCTTTGAGGGAGCCAATGGAGTCATGGATGATTATTGTGGCATAATCCAAGATATCATTATGCTTGACTTTCGACGCTTCTTTGTGTATGTTTTGGATGTAAAGTGGTTTAAGGACGTGGTGGAAAGAGGCCCTAATGCAACAATCAAACGCCATGCAAGTGGCTTTGTAACTATTGACTCCACAAAGTTTTGGCAAAGTAGGAAGGACACACTAATACTACCGCAACAATGTGAACAGGTACTGTGCACACACATAAAAATACTCGCTTTTAAATATTTGATGCAAGAAAAGTAACATGATTGTATTTGTGTTTGAATTAGGTTGTCTATCAACCAATGGTGGATAATAATAGGTGGTGGCATGTCATACCTATTATGCCACGTTCCAAAGTGATGTATAGTACATTTACTAATATGGAGCGTATGGAGGATGATCATGCCCATGGACGTGATGATGACCGTGATACAAGAGAGGAGGATGATCATGAGATAGGAGATATAGATATTGAGGCCGGCATTACCCGTGAGGACGAGCCTACCATTGGAGATCTTGATTTCAATGAGCACATGAGTGGCACAAGTAGTAGTGGGTTGAATGTATTTGTAGATCTAAACACTTGTTTGGATTTTGAAGTAGATAGTTTGGCAAGGGTTGATCTCATTGAGGATGAGATTGAACCGTAGCCCCACAATTGATATTGGCAAAACTATTTTACATATTGTCTCATTCTCCTCATTTCCTTTAATTCTTGTATATGTGGGCTTGCAAAAAATTATGTGCTTTGGTAATCATGGGCAATGTTTGGAAAGCAATGATGTACACCAAAATCTCACTTTATGTATTCTCTGGAGCGCGTCTATTTACACGTCTAAATGCGCGTCTAATTCTCAGTGTAAATGCGCAAATACACGCGCTAATAAACGGGATGTTAGACGGGCCCGTATTTTCTCAGGTCTAACGTGCAAATAAACGCGGTGATTGACGCGCAAATAGACGAGCATTTAGCCGCGCTAATAGACGCGCCCGTAATTTCTCTACTAGAGCAATGCCTATAGACGCGCCCGCTATTTTGCGCATCTACCAAGCGCGTCTATAGTTGCTTTGTGTTGTTGTGGTTCTTCCACATGAAAAGCCTCTAACAATGGTTCTAGAAAATCAAAATCAGTTTAAACCTATCTCATGAGGCTGAATTAGATCCTTAAAAAGTTCAAACCTATCACATGAGGCTAAATTAGATCCTTAAAAATATCTTCCATTTTCACCAAAATATAAGATTTCAGCACCTACTATCAAGTGAAATTGTCAATCAAATTCGAGGAGAATCATGTAAGGGCATTTAAGATGCATCAAATTTTGGCATGGATTCAATGGACCATGATGTCTTTCCCTATAAAGGGTTTGATCAGTGTAATTATGTTCCCATGGTAAAAAACCTTGTTTGATTTGTTCACTCTCTACCTTGGTATTGGTAAAAAATCTTGTTTGATTGGTTCACTCTCTACCTTGGTATTGGACAAGAATCCAATCCGATTGGCTCACTTATTCTCCTAGTGAATGTATTGTCCTTTTCCTACTAGTGCACGCTCTGTGGTCTTTAACAATATAATTTGTTTCTAGCTTGAGCCTTCCCTTCATTTATGGATGTAGTCCATGCAATGTTGCAGATATGAAAGACTTCCTTATCTCTTTATTATATGACTACCACCTCTGATTTATTGTATAGAGCCCTTTTAGAACTGGAGAAACAAAAACTATGTTCAAGCAAATGTCCCGAGCTCATTCTTAAATTCTTTATAGAGTCTTGAAAACTTGTGGAGGGTATTTTGGATTGACGAACACCAGAGGGGCCCGACTCCTAGTTGATTTTTCATGAAACCTTTAGCATATTTAGCAATGAGGAATGGTTGTGATCATATTTTAGAAGTGCCAAATAAAACTTTGTGAGGGAAATCCTTGTAAGCGTGCTTGCACATGCTCTTGCACAACATTGTCTTGCCACTTTCCTTTGCTTCAAACATTCCTAGTTAACACACTCAAGGTTGTGATCATGTTCTAAAAGTGCCAAATGAAACTCTATCAGAGAGATCCTCTTAAACATGCTCTTGCACTTGTTTTGCCACTTCCCTTTGCTCCATACATTCCTAGCACACTCAAGGGTGCTGCACTCTCCTCTCCTAATTCAAAACGGTCCTCGAATATGTGCGCCATAACTAAGAGGAGGTATTAGAATCCCGTTAAGAATTCATATCCCTGTAGAGCATTACTACAATCAAAATTTTGGCATTATTAAAGAAAGGCACATAGATTGAAAGGTTTTATTACTTAAAGCCTCATTTCATAACCCCACAAATTCAAGAAACATACCACATTATATAAGGCATTGATAAATCGTTGAAGAATATATTTTTTGCTTGGGATCCAATGAGTATGTTGGACAAAACCTTGTGTTTCAAGCCATTATTTATGAAATCAAGAGCATTGTAATCAAGTCGAGGTTTATCGACTCCAAGCGACTCCAAGCTTGCAAGCAATTTACTTCTATATATATTCGCTCCTCCTCTTGTTCGTTGGTATCTTTTTGTAACTGTGGCTTGGCTCCTTTTGCATTCCTCACCTTCTCTTTTCCTTCTCTAGGTTTAATAACTCTCTTGCATTTTGCTTGCCTTCTCACATTACCTGATAACTTACTTATATTCTCTTGCTTGCTCTCCATCATTTAATCATCATCTGTTATAAGCAATTTTTCCTCCCTTGCCCTCTTTCTATCTCTTCTAAATTATCTTGAGCTCTTTGGATGCATGGTTTGGAGCAACAGTTGATGTTGTTTGTAGCACTTTCGGCAACTCTCTCTTTGTTGAGAATGGAATTGACTCATCCTTGAATGGCATGTATGTCTCTATCACACAATATGGAATCACAAACTTTACATTAGCCGTGCGAAATTGAAGGTGTCGTGGGTTTGGGTTTTTATTGTTAACTTTGCATTTAGCTGTGCGAAATAGAAGGTACTGTAGTGCAAAATAGAAGGTGTAGTGCATTTAGCTATGCGAAATAGAAGGTGTAGTGTGTTTGTGCTTTTATGTTATTATGCTTTACGGCTGCTCTAAAATTAATAGAACCCAACCTAGGATATAGTTGAAGAGACAAAGAGCAAGAAGATAACACCTATATGCCAAGTTGCATCAACGTCATGCATAAATTCTAACATGGTTCATGTCGGCCACAGTAGGAAAGGCTCCGCATGACCATTTTACACACAATCCGAATTTCTTGAGCTTTGGATGTCTTGTTGTGGGAGATCATGCGACCCTTCCAGATGTCTCTCAGCCCAACCCATCGGTCTTAGATTTGGCCAAGCCTACAACATTCTCATGGACACTTACCGAATTGTGATGGACAGGTGCACTCCTGACAGATTGCTAATGCAATATGCATAGTGATTTGCTTTCGGTCCAAAAAACAATATTGCCTTGCATCCCAGTTCTCCTCATAAATGGAGATAGCATTGATCACTAACAGATCTTGATTCTTCCATCTCCAGCTCCATTAGTAACACATCTCTCAATTCTGCTATCTAGTAATGAGTTCTTTAATCAAAAATTGCTTGGGATTACTGTGATTTGTATGTGTACGTTTCATAAGATTCTTGTTTCTAGATCCACAGAGCAGCTGAGTACCATCGCTTTGTGCAGCTAGAAACAGGGAAAATGTACTGAAGTTCAAACCTAGTACCCTTGCCGTACGCTTTCTCAAATAACTCTCAAATAAGAGACTGACTAGGAAAACGAAAGCCATCTTATATGTGACTACATTTAACCACTCAAAGTAGTCATACAACTGAAGAAAAACTAAAACCACCTGTGTGACTACTTTGAGTAGTCGTAACACCTATGCTTTCTCAAATGACACTGACAGAGACTATGATTGATATTCTACCAATGAAGACAGTGTTGCTTCCTATCTCCAATCCAAATCGCAATCACATTCTTAGAACTATGGTGAGAAAGAGAGGTATGGCAAATGAAGATGAGATCCAATTCAAATCGCGATCACTCTTGAGAACTATGATGAGGAAGAAGAAGATCACCTTTGCGGATTGAGGTATGGCAAATGAAGATGAGAATTCCAAACGCATGTGTCACTTACAATTCTGAATTATTGAAGGCGAGTAGTTTCAAAGGTCCGAATTCTTCAAGAACTCTCAAATTTTGGACACGTGGCATGCTCTTGGCCTCCAAGTTGACAAGTGTCCTTCTTTTTTCCTTTGTCCATCGTTAATAGGTAGAAGATATATGTGTACATATATAAATAAATAAATAAATATATGTATATATATAATATATATAATATATATATATATATATAATATATATATATATAATAAATATATATATAATATATATATATATGTATATATATACATATACATTTATCAATGTATGAGAGGCTCGAGTGTGAAGTGCGAGAGTCAGCTTGCTAGCTGCATGCCAAAAAAGACAGGAAACGGGTGTCGAACACATCGACGGACATATATATCAACATTTCTGAGGCCTCTATTTTTGTGTAATATAGTTTGTGCACGTTGTAATCATCTGATCGACATTCTCAGACCGTTGACATGAAACTAGCGTCGAATATGCCGCCGGACATAAATTTAACGTGTGAATTCGGCTGCAATTGCAAGTTTCTGAGGCCTCTGGTGTTGTATAATCTTATAATCAACTGATCGACATTCTCGGAGCTGCCCTTCCGTCGCTTGCATTTTCACATTGATTGCAATCTAGTCTTTTTGAGTTTTGGGCAGTCTGCGAATGCCCAAAACATTTTAACGTTACACAAGATTATAGCGTACTATTTCATCAATGTCATCTTCCTCCGGCTTCCTCCCACGTCCGTTCCAATCTTTATATAACGACTCCTATCTCAGTTTTCCTGCACTTTCTATCCCAAATTCTTTTCGTACATCCAATCACCCTCCCTGGCCCGTTGTAGAATCCCAAATGCTGCTGCAGTTGCCCTGATAGTACGTCGTACGCCGTCTCTCTAGTCTCCTACGTACCCCCCGCTCTTTTAAGACCCCACAAACAATATGTGGTCTACACGTCCGTCACTCAGGATAATCTTTACCGTGGTGCCTTTGGCGTTTCTGAAGGATCCCACCCCGCAGCTGACCTGGACCTGCACATGGGACCGGACCCAAGGGAGATGACCCGACGGAGCTCTTCATTTACCTTTACCCGTTCGTTTTGATTGCCTGCCAGCCACCCGTTACATTTAATGCACCCTGGGGAAGATTCAAATTTGTAGCGGGCTCATGGACGTGTGGGTTTGCGTTGCGTCTCCAAAAGCGAATTGGGTTCAAGAACATGGGGCACAACTTGCCGAACAAAACCCAGCCGATTCTTTTCTCCACCCCGATTCACAAGACAGTCTCCTGTGTTGATCCACAGCGAGAAGCCTGTTCGTGAGCCAGTGATCGACCTCTAGTATATTGATGAAATATGGGCGCCGTCACAACGAATGCTTCGCAAGGATCTCTATGAGCTCGCTTCTGGGCAAATTACGTAGAAAAGAATGCACTGTTGCGGCTTGCCGGCAACTTTGTCAGGCAAAAAATTTGTTAGTGGACTTTCGAGGCAAGCAATGAGTAAGTAGCCTTGGCTAGCGTAACTTTGGAGGAGTATGGCCTTGTCTGCCACATGCCTATGCAGCTATCAAAGAGCTCAAGGTCTCCATTCTTGTTGGTCTTGTCCATCACGACAATAACTTATAGCGTAACCCTTGTGAACGAGACAATCACCCATTTTCATTCTTCAAGAGAGAAAAGGAACTTGGAACTGTAGAGCTAGTTGTTGCAAGTTATATTTGTAATCCAGCATAGAAGACAGGGATGATGGGTAATGCAACCTACAATTTCCATTTTGGACAATAGATGCCATGCATATGTCGACTAAGTGCCTTTCGTGGGCAATAGACATCCGTTGTCAATGAGCAGAGTATATTAGCTGCAATAGGTGATGGCGCTTGTAGCTCAAGAATTGCGGGTTCATCCCTTCCTTTTTTGGCTGGTTCTTTCACCGTATATCCTAAATGAGCACTTGCGGATCAAGAATCGGTGGATTGAGGAAGCTGAATCGATGCAAACTCGTTTTTCAAAGTTATGTAGTTTCGATGATTTTGAGACCTGGTCATATCGGGGTACCTAAATGAGCACTTGCGGATCAACAATCAGCGGATTGAGGAAGCTGAATCGATGCCAACTCCAACTTATCTCGGTGTGTCAATAGACTTTCTGAATCGATTTCGCCGTGGGAGCGAACGAAAAAAAAATGAACAACAAAGATTTCTGGTGGATGGTTGAGAGTGTAGAGCTACTGTGGTAGGTGTGTCAGGGAATTCGAAATCGTTGGCAGAGAGATGGCAGGGTAATTCACGGGCAGTGGTGAAGGCCGGGTAATTTCGTGGAAGGCTGTTAAGAGTGGAAGGGTCCCATCATCAAGTCTACCCCATCTATGCTACCAAGTCAGCAACCTTGGAGAAACAACAAACAATGCACGATGAGAATTATCCTCAGGCCACGTCCGTCGTCCACAGCATTGGGACTCTTTCTTCCCCTCCTTTTCAGCTTGTGGGCAGTTAACAGATCCTCCGCTGCCGATGCGTCGCATCTGGTTACCAATTTGCCCGGCCAACCTCCCGTCAATTTCAAGCAGTATGCTGGTTACGTAACTGTTAATGAATCCCATGGCCGAGCCCTCTTCTACTGGTTTTATGAAGCGGACCACCCACAGGCAGCTAATCGTCCCTTGGCTCTATGGCTCAACGGAGGTGAGTCCTTCCTGTCGGTTTGAAGACAAAACTGTGTTCCAGGACTAGTGTGTGTGTGTGTGTCTGTGTGATCTCTGGCACGCATGATTCCAAAGATTTGATAAGGTTAGTTTTCTGAAATGTGAACTCTCGAACAGGGCCAGGCTGTTCCTCAGTAGGCGTCGGAGCGCTTTTTGAATTGGGTCCCTTTCACACCGATAACACTGGACTCACTCTGAACAAGCACTCGTGGACCAAAGGTCAGCTGGCAGATTCGGCCCTTTTCTTTAAACATCTCAGACTTTTCCGGATGTATATCCGTGCATTTGTAAGGAAGCTGCATTGCCCGTTGTTTTATTCCGTGACACTCAAGGAATGTCGGTGTGATCCTCTGCACAGCTGCCAACATAATTTTCTTGGAATCACCCTTTGGAGTTGGATTTTCCTATTCGAACACCTCATCGGACTATAGTCAATACGCAGACAAGGCTGTTGGTAATTCTAACGTCCAAATATTCTTCTTCAGATCAATTAAGGTCCTCACCACAGCCAGAGGCTAAGGTCAGAACTAAGGTCTTCTGATTACTTGCAGCCAAGGATGCATATGCATTCCTTGTCGGTTGGTTGAAGAAATTTCCGGAATACAGGCACAATGACTTCTACATCATAGGCGAAAGCTATGGAGGTGAGTGACCAATGTGCAACAGATGGGGCTGTTGATCTCAGGTTGCAACCATCATAGGGCGAAGGGGAGTTCCAATCAGACCGCTTGCAGGACTAGAAAGGGGCTATCGGGGCGGCTATCGGCTTCATAAATTTGAAGTGATACAGGCGCCTTAATTTTGAGTGTATTCGTTCTTTTGCAGGGCACTACATACCCACTCTGGCGCGCGTCATCGTGCAGCAGAACAAAATGTCTGAAGGTTTTCACATCAATTTTAAAGGCTTCGCTGTAAGCTCTTGCGCCCTGTGCTGGTATGAATGCTCTTCAGTAGTTCTAATTAGGAAGAGATCCCAAGAGAGACTTTGGATTGAAAGAATGTTGTTCGCCTTACACAGATCGGTAACGCATGGACCGACCCCTACAGTGACAACTCCGGCACTTCACTGTTTTATTTCTCTCACTCGCTCATCTCTGATGAAACGTATGGACAAATTGTGGCAAACTGTGACTTTGCTCATGATCTGCCCATCGACGTAGGATCGAACCCAATCTGCGACCAGGCAGTTCAGCAAGCCAATGCTGATATGGCCCAAATTGACATCTACAATGTCTATGGTCTCGGCAACTGCAATCCGAATTCAACCTCTCGCACACAGGTCGATTCCAAGTCGAATTGTTTCCTCAATGGCTAGTCTAATTCACAATCAGGAGGCAGGTTTATTCCTGCAACTTTATCTGCCCTTACACAGTCAATAAATTTTTGATTTACAGAAGGCCTTCTTCTCCAACTTAGCTTACAATCCATGCCTCGATTCAGTTACGGCATTTCTCAACAGTCCGGAAGTGCAGGCTGCCTTGCATGTGACAACACCAGTTGTATGGGAAAATTGCAGGTTTGAGTCGCACTCTGGCCGGAGAAAGTGGTCACATCCCCACGTTTTTTATCTGGCCTTTAAAAATGAGCGATCGTTTTTCGTGTGGCTACCCCAGGCGCAATGACATGACTTTGAAACCTTCTTATAACTGGCAGTGCCATAGTGTTCCAGAATTATGAAACAGCAGATAGGTTGCAGTCAATGATACCATTATATCGTGAGCTACTCAAAGAAGGCCTCAAGATCTGGATCTACAGGTATCGTCTAGCTGTAATCTTGTCTTTCGAGACTTGCCGAGACGAATTGAGATAATTTTAAATATTATACCGAATGCCGCCTCGTCTTGACATATCTTAAAGTCAGTCGATTACAATTATATTCAATATGGCTAACTGGGTTTCTGTAGCAAACGGCAACAGCTTCCCGATTTAAGATAATTGACCCGGCTGAGCTTGTGATTAGGGAAAAGCCTCTGACCTCACTAATTGTGTCTACAGTGGCGATACCGACGGAGTCGTGTCAACACTGGGGACTAGACAATGGATTAAGAAGCTGGAGCTTCCTGTGGAGGTTCCATGGTACCCATGGAACTACAAGAATCAGGTAGGAGGGATGAAGCTAGGCGAGGGGAATCCTGGATGAAGATTTGGTGGTGTATATACATGAAATGGATAATGATTGTGAGTGCGCGTTGCAGGTGGGAGGTTGGACGCAGAAATACAAAGGGAACTTCACGTTTGCTACCGTGAGGGGAGCCGGGCATCTTGTGCCTGCAATACAACCTGAACGGGCACTGGGTTTGTTTAGGAGCTTCCTGGCTGGGGAAACATTACCCACATTCTAATTCACTACGCCAACTTACAAGCTAGGCAAGCAATCCTTATTCTTTCAAAATATACATATCTAAACAGTATAAGGGGCTTTATTTTCTTATGACTTACACATCATATATGGAGTATCCAAATCCCTTTTGTTGGACGCATGTGATAACGGGCGGGTGAATATACGGTTAAGTCGCCTCAATGGTAATCTTTTATTTAGAAACACATTGAATTTCTCTATCTCCAAGATTGCATTTAGTTCCCCCCCCTTCTCTCTCTCTCTCTCTCTCTCTTTCTTTGCGCACGCACGCGCACACACACACACATGCACATTGAATCTTCTTGCAATGGAATATTTGATAAGGAGTGACACATTCTTTCAGTACTTTGAACACAAAGAGCCATCGACAAAAATATGAGTGTCTATATCTAAGGTGTGATCACATCCAATTTCTGATATGTAACATTATTCATCAAATTCAATGGAATGTGCATTCAAAGATAGAGAACATATTTATTTTCCGATACATAACATTATTCATCAAATTCAATGGAAAATGCACTCAAAGATAGAGACAACATAAGAAGCTACAAAAGCATATAGGCAGGGAGAGAAACACACAAAAGCAAAGGAAAAAAAAAGATGTTATCAAATATATCAACAAGTTATCTATAGATTTGGGTAAGTTATGTAAGAAGAAAATTTTCTGGTCCTTATAAGTAAGAGACTTTCATAACAAACCTGAGAAAGAATTCACAAACCCAACTAGCTCTCATTTCTAGTTCTACAACTAATTGCAAATCTCTTGCAAATCATGAAGGTTCCATCTTCTTAAGAACATCTACTCTTGGCAAGATAGAGCCTGATGATGATGATGTGGAAATGAAGGTAATCTGAGTGTTTCCATAGCCTCAAGGATACTAGAGATCCATAAGAGGATTTTCTATGGATAGAGATCACTTTAAACTAAAAAACAACAAAGAATTGCCATTGGAGTGCTCTAAAAGGTAGCCATAATCAAATGGGCTTCACAAAGGAGTGCAACACATTGTGACTACAGTTCAGGCAAAGTAGACTCAAGTTTCACCTAATAAAAAGGACCTATGGGTAGGTAGAGTGAAGAGGCAAGAAGTCATACATAAAAGTGACTTCTACACCTTGTAATGAGCCTCAGGTATTTTTGGCTCTATTATTAGTTTTAAAGTACATTTAGCATTGGCTTGTCTCTTTGTTGGGACCAGTATGCCTACCTATATGTGAAATAGAATCTCATTATAAATATTCACCACATGTCTAAGATCATGCCATAGTACATTGTAGAAGTTAGCACTAGTAGTAGATGATGAGATGGCACTCCTATGTAGTGAATATCAATGCCATTGTAGAGAAAGCATCACCAATGCACATATTAATTATCACCAACACTATTTTGATACTAATATCTCAATAGTTTTTACTCAAAGACTTATAAACATCCAATAAATTTTGAGTTTGATGGGCATCAAAATAAGGATCATTATTTTTGGGAACATAAGCATCCATATAAATGCTTAAACAAACACCAAATAAACCTTGAAAGTCTTTCTAGAATAAAAATTTCACAATGTCAAAAAATGTCAAAGAGGCATCCATACAGAGCCTAGAATAAATAATCACGATTTTAGGAAGATAAATTTTTGCTCATGTGTGTAATTGCATGACCAACCTAGTCCATGCATGATAAAGGAGGCCCCCCCTTAAGCCATGTGGGCAACTTGGAGCCCTTGAAGATCGTATTAGATTATTCAAAAAAATCCCAATTTCTAGCTTGGAAGTATTTTAATAAATTGTAGCCTTTCTCCATGAAAAACTAGAGAATTAGGCGAAATAAACTACATTATCATTCACAAAATCATGAAATATTAACTATATTCTCCCTTAATAATTGAATCGTAAGACAAATCATGCAATAATATTATGCTAAAAGCTTGAACATAGTATTGTGAAATCAAACATCATTGAATTCTCACTTTGTAGTATTTCTGGGAGAATCGAATTACCAATTCCATTCCTCCATAATTCTATGCAGGGAGAATGGTTCTGAAGTCATAGTCTTTTAAAACACCTTGGAATTTATGGAGTGAGAATCATCTCATGAACCTTGGTTGTGTTCATAAACACCTTTCATCATAGCTCTTACATCCTAATCATGCAAAAAATGAACTATCCTAATCAAAAAACCCTACGTCTATTTACTATAGTCCCACATAGGTGTCAAGTCACGATTGTACTGTGGATTCTCAGAACTCCATATTGTACTGACGCAAGGAAAATAAATCAAGTCAAGAATTACAATTGTCAAATCAAAAGACTTTTGCAACTCATTACTCAAAATACTTACACACAAGAGCACAAATAAGATGCAAAAATTGATAGATGTAATCTCCATTTTGCCCACAAAAAGATGCATGCCATCCTACATGCTCTTCATATCCCAAGAAGCACACAAATATCCTTTGTGGTCCATAGGTGCCCGCAACTCGTCTAGGAACAATACGATAATATCCTTGGTGCATGTATCCCCCAAAACATAGTCAATTTGTACGACAAAATAATATCAATCTTATGCACGAATACATAGCTGAAATAAGTCTCACTTATTGCAAAAAAAGTAAAGCAAGAAGAAATATAGCTTATTCACCCAAGGTACAATGCTATCTCCACCAAGTCGACTAATAGATGTGGTGTCACTAAAGTTCACCTATAGACAGGGGAGGCATTGGGTCCTAAGAGAGCCCCAAATGTAAAATGTTTGATGAATAAAGTTAACACTATTTTGAGTCAATTATAGATTCCAAAATTCACAAATTTGTTTGGAAATTGCAGAATTGCATGTGCGACATGGCAAGGCAGAGGGGTGAGTGGGTTGGGAGGGAGGGTGGTGAAGATTCAGTATTATCGAACTGGCGACAAAAGACTGGGGGGGGAGGGGGTGCACTCAAAAAACCCTAATTTAAAAGAAAAACCCTAAAGTGCTTTTAAAAAGACTATATAAAGCACTTCAAAACCCTAAAATCCCTCATTTCTATCGCACGAGTTAAACAAACTGCTAGACCCACTCAATGCCATTTAGATGCTACCCATTGTCCTCCGAACACAATAGTGCAAGTACCAGTGGCCAAGAGGGCAATCATCAGCAGGGATCTGAAGGCCATTCTCATCATCAGGAGTCCAAGCAACACGAGTCCCCACCATCTGACTCTCATGGGGGATCCCAGGGATCTTAGCACCATAAGGAATCCTAGCACGATGAAGGATCCAAGCATGATCAGGGGTCCTCTCAGTCCTTCCACACAACTAACTGTGGAAGTAGAGAGGTCTCCCAAGAGGGGCAAAATAGTCTAGTCAATCCTGATCAACTACCCCTCCCTCCTCCGTGGGGTCCTGGCGTGGAGCATCCAGAACACAAGGGGGGCAAGAAAGGCAAGGAGAGGAGATGGAGAGATTACAGTGGCCACAACAAGAGGAAGTATTTGGCGGGCTCGCAAATATAATGAACCTTGGGCCCAATCCTACAACCAAGTAGACCGCACAGAAGAGCACCATCAACCCTCTATGCCTCGATATTATCAGATATGAGGAGCCTCTAGTACGAGCTGAGTAAGAGCCTCAGCCTGCTGTCTCATAGCCTCATGAAAAGGAAAAGAGACCAAGGACAAAGTAGACCCCTAGGCTCGGGGGGGTCGTGACTCATCATATGTAACCCTATCACGTGAGTTCAACAGAAGGATATTTTTTATTTCTAAAATTTACAGATATAAATATATATAAGGGACTATTTAAAATAGTTTTGGAAAAAATTTATAGATTTGTATAGAAAAGGGGTACATTTTATAAATGGAAAATTTACAAATAAGGGATTTTAGAAATAGGCCTTGAACGCATGTGATATAGAGGGTTTATACATAGTGAACCCCCCGAGCCCTAGGCACGACAAGCCACCTCGAAGGACCCACCAGACATAGGAAGAGGAGTCTGAAGAGGTGGTTGCAAGGGAGGAGAGGTGAAAGAAGTTCAAAGTGGGCAAGCGGCCATGGAGTTATGTCCAAAGGCCAGTGCAGGATCCCCCAAAGATTAAGAGGCGCAAAAAATCAGGCGTGAAGGCACTTCAGGAGATCCACAAGTTCCAAACCACTATGGACAATCTCATTCCCTGAGCACCCTTCCAGCATGTTGTACGTGAAATAGCACATCATTACAAGAGTGATGTGTGTTTCACTTCAGGCGCTATGGGAGCAATTCAGGAGGCAATGGAGCAGATGACAGTAGGTCTTTTTGAATATGTGAACTTATGTGCTATCCATGCCAAAAGAGTAACAGTGATGGACAAGGACCTTGCACTCACCAAGCGCATCCGCTCCGATCCCTCCCCTAGGCCCTAGGTGTTGTTTAGGTTCATTTGGTGTAACCTGAATCCTTTTGTAAATTTCTGCCCTTTGAGACCAATGAATTAAAGATATTTTTATGTTCTATTAATGTTCCCATGTTATTATACATGTTACGTGATGCTTTCCATCAGTTTATGCAAGTTCAGTGTGAATTTGAGTGATCAAATGATGTTTTTCCACCGTGGTGCCAAGTCAAACAGGCCACATACGTGCCAAAGCAGGTTTTGGCATTTCTAAGCTCCCTGCATGATGCCCAATACATTTTCCTTCTGTGCCACGATGAGATTCGTACTAGATTGCTCAGACATGACCATTATAGCGCAAAAATGTATTTGATAGCATGCTTTTGAACAAAATAGTGAATGAAAATATTAATGCCAACAATAATACAAGTTACAAAATACAATGATAGTATAAAATAAATTTTGTAAAAGCACACAAAATGGGGCACTGTATAAAAAGTGTATCTGTATTCATATAAAATAAAATTTCTATACAATAAGGCTTCAGAGCCTTTCTCTCTTCTCTAAAACACTGATAACATCAGGCTTTGAATTCCCAAATACACTCCTAGCTCTAAACCTAGTCGATAGAGAGTCAACGCTATTGTCGTTGCTGGCCAGGGACATGGCTGCTGCCATCAATGCCATTCCTTAAAAATTGGTTCCAAAGGCATTGAGGGCAGCCATGCGGTTCACCAAAATGACCTTGTCAGCATGACCAATCACTCATGACAAGGCCTTGCACTTCAGGAGGTCATCAATGCCATGTGGAGAAAACTTTTTGTGGATAACCACAAAGCGCCCTTTTGCTTGGCCAAGGTAATGTGCCAGTGAGTGATCTCGACCGACGCTACTGCAAACAAGGCATCGCTGAGATGAGAATAGGTCGATCTCAAATGCCTCCTAAAATAGTCCAACATTACATTAGAATTCCATTAAAGCAAAAGTATACCAAGAGAGAAGAAATTCAAAGCTCATAGTTTCTTACCACTATGGAGTCGTCATGCTCAATCCCTTCCTCTTTGTCAATGAGGATGGATCTAGAGGCCTCCTACTGTCTGGAGTGAGATGTGGAGGCTTCTTCTGGAACATCAGGTAGGTCGGAGTAGATTGATGTCTCTGCATCTTTGATTTGGGCTAGTGTTAAAGCAAGAACCTCTTCTATTGAATCATTTGCTCCCAAAAACCCAAGTTCTTGCATAGTTTTGTCGACCTCGTATCCACACAAGACACCAAGAGCTTCATCCTCCCGAAGACCAAACATAACCTCTATGTCATGGAGAAAGAGGTATTGTTCTCCATCGACAAGAAGGGGAGCAAGAAACCATATCATTGTTGCAGGGTCAACAGAGGTGGTGCCCGAGGTGGATGGAATTTGAGAAGTAGAATGGGGTTCAGGAGGTCACTGGAGCACTTCCAGGGCCAATGCAGCTTCCCGCTCCTCAGCTTCTGAACATCTATGGGCTCTTCATTGTAGATGTTGGGCTCATTTATAGAAATAAGAGGATCAGAAAGGGCAGGGGCAGGGTCAGGGGCTTGAGGTTGAGGCCTCCTCTTCCATTTATCCCTCCTGGAGAAGGAAAATAAAGGTCATTTCCTAGGATAGGAACCTATTTCATGTGTTTTTGATGACTCCACATGCTAGGAGGTCATCAGTGTCCACCTCCCTGAACCCTAGGGGTGTGAGCTGGGCTCAAAAGCGATCTAAATGCTTCATGAACCTGTGTTCTTGACTGAACAAGTACTTCAAATAATCAATTGGGATCCATATTTTTGTAGACTCATCAAGTTGGTATGAAAAACTTGCGATGTAGTCTTGCATGTACTTGATGAGGTCTTCAAAATCATCTTGGGCTCCCAAGTAGGTGCCTAGGACATCTATGCTCTTATCAAAGACTGGAAATAACTCCTCCTCTCTATCAATTAATGGAGTACGGGAGATGAAATCATGGAAGGCAGACCTAGTAGAATCCATGGTAGTTTGGTAGCTGGGAGAACTATGGCTATGATAGTGAAACTTTGAAACTAAAGTAACTTTATAACCTATATATACCCAAATGTTCTAAATATAAAAAATAAAAAGAGTTATAAAATTTTTGGGAAAAACTTGACATTGACATGAAACAAAACCATTCAAAACATCAAAATTAATTGCATCACTATTAATTGGAAAATGTCAAAATCCACAATTGTTCCACCCCACATTGTTTACAATCTTCAATATTGCAGGAGGGATAAAAGTGGCACTATGCACTTCTCCCTCCATTCCTAGATACAACACCTCCTGGAGCAGCTGCTCATCCCCCTCTACTCTTTCTCCTTCCATTCCTAGCTATAGCACCTCTTGGAGCTTCCCTCAACCTTGAGCTGCACCCCCTATACCTTCTCCCTCTCTCTCCCTCTATCAGAGCTGCTCTCTCCCTCCAAGCTACACTTTCTAGTCCACTATTGCTGTTGTGACCTATGTACAAGCATGGTGAGGAGACCATACATGTACTTTGTGTCCCATAGGAGCAAAAATGCACTGGGTGAATGGGTGCCTTGCACCTACAGCTTGAATGATTGGATAGTCATGAGAGGATCTGCCAAGGGTCCACATAAGCTTCCCAAGAGCAAAAGAGGTGATCTTTTGCATGAATGGAAGGGCCGCATCATGAAGTTCAAGCTTGGGAAGAAAGGATTGCTTGCAAAGGTGCAACACATCTACATGGGGAAGGACATGTGCCTTCCTCCGTCAAGCAATCAATCGACAACACCATCACATTGTAAGTCTACATTTTGTGTAAGATTTTGAAGTGTAATGAGTCAGTTTGAAATTGTATTTTGAAATAGAACCAGTGTAATGAGTGAGAAGAGGGGGATGAGTAGCCACTACAGAGGTAATATAGCTAGGAATGGAGGAAGAAAGAGCAGAGGGGGATGAGTAGTTGCTGCTGTAGGAGGTGATGTAGCTAGGAATGGAGAGAGAATGAGCAGCTGCTACAAGAGGTGCTGGAGAGGGAGAAACACAATGGACCAAAGTAGGAGGGGACAAAGAAGATGCCAAATGAGTTCCCACATTTGAAAAATGGAGGGAGAATGGAGCTGGACCAGAGAAGAGGAGGGGGCAGGCTTGTAACAAGCTGAGAGGGGGGAAAAATTCACCCAAAAGGGTCCACCGCCTCTTGAATGACTTGTAGGTTTGTTTGGGGGAGGTACATATGGGAGAAGGGTTAAGCACAGGTTGAGGGGGGGGGATGGTTTGAGTGGTCCCTGGTGTTGGTCCCTGGTGTAAGAGGAGTAGCCAATAGGGGCTGTTTGCAGGTCTACCCACCCTCCACCTCAACATGGCATTGCCCACAAAAAGGAGCACTCCCATTGGTACACCTCAAATACCTCACTAATCCCTTGAAATTAGGAAACACTAATTGGGGTCCCTTTGGAGACCCCAATTCTCCCCTAATGAGTGTTTTCCTCCTAGCATCACATCCAAATTCCTTTGATATTTTTGCTAAGGGTTTGAACATAGCCTCAACACCAACCTTGTCGAGCCTATTTATCCTCCTCTTGATATAAGATTGGCATCCCTACAAAGCCCATATCACAAAAAAGGGAGGTTTTACTTTGCATATATTTGAAGATTTTCTACCATTTTAATGACATTATGCTCCATTGATGTTGACCAAATACCTACATTAAAGTTTTGTAACAAGATCCTTAGGAATTCAATGCACCGAGGTCGAAAAACCATATAAGTATTGTGGCCATACACATAACATATGTGTGTATTGGTTACTTGAACTAGCAATGGGTTAATTGTAAGCCATTCAAGTCCAATATCACAGTCATCCTTAGCTTATCTCAGGACGATGGAATTGGATGGATTACATCTTGACTGCCCGCAAAGTTGCTACACCTTGAATCCTCTAAGATCCCTTGTGCACTATGTTCAGTTTTGTTTGGCATATCACCAAGATTCGATTTTACCTCGTAGTCAGTAGCTCTTGACACCACTTCCAAAAGTGCATTGCTATTGAGGTTGCTTGCAGTTGTCCACAATTCTGATGGCATGTTTTCTTGTGTAGTTGTCTCCGCTTTGAGATCAACCCTTGCCAAACTATCTACTTTAATATCTAAACCAATGTGGAGATCTACATTCAGCCCACTACTAGTGCTACTGTGCTCATCGAAATTAGCATCACCAATGGTGGCAGGCTCGTCCTCATGGGTAATGCTCTAAATATTTGTATCTCCTATCTCATGATCATCCTCCTCTCTCCTATCATGATCATCATCACCTCCATGGCCATGACATCCTCCATATGCTCCATATTAGTAAATGCGCTATACATCAGTTTGGAACATGGTGTAATAGGTATGACGTGCCACCACCTATTATTATCCACCATTGGTTGATAGACAACCTAATTCAAACACAAATACAAACATGTTATTTTCCTTGCATCGAAGGTATTAAATATTAAAAAGTGAGTAACTTTATATATGTGTACAATACATGTTCACATTGTTGTGGTGGTACTAGTGTGTCCTTCTTGCTTTGCCAAAACTTTGTGGAGTCAATGGTTACAAAGACACTTGCATGGCATTTGATTGTTGCATTAGGGACTCTTTCCACCACATCCTTAAACCACTTGACATCCAAAACATACACAAAGAAGCGCCAAAAGTCAAGCTTAATAATATCTTGGATTATGCCACAATAATCATCCATGCCCTCAAAGCTAGCAATGACATGCAATCTTGTGTGTTTCTCTTACAATCAATCCGTTGTGTCCGAAAATGCTTGCCCTCACACCATATAGCATTGAACATAGTACACTACACCAAGACAAAATCAATTGAATAAGCAATCTAAATTGTTGAAAGCTCTTAAGTTATGCATAACATTCTATATACCAACCTTTTGCATGCATTCTCTAGCATACTCCCATTCTTCCATTGTGATATGCATCCCCTCATCTCTCTTTGCTCTCTCCATTTAGTCAAGTATCCAATCCACATGAATATCCTTTGGAAGTTCTCTTAGATGCTCAAGGTATGGCACACGAGATCCGTGGTGTGTACGAAAGAGGTCCCTTTCTCCTTGTCTTCTTGCCTTTGCATCCTCATATCTTGTCACATATCTTTTCATCACATCACTATCAAGCATCCAATAAAGGTTTAGATTATTAAGCAATTCCGTGTCCATTACTTTGCTCCATCATTTCCCTTAAGGCACAATAGAGGTCATCCTTAGGTCTCTCCATAGTCATGGGAGAGAGCTATGCACATCAACAAGAAAGTCAGAAATATGTACAAGTGACTCTTGTACCAACCAACCCTCGGCCATGCTACCTTCAAGACTTTGTTTTTCCTCACGAAGCCCTTGAAGGTCTTAATGAAGCGCTCGAGGAAGAACAACCATCATGCATGTACAGTGCCACATATAGCAATCTCATCCACCAAATGCACTATGAGATGTAGTTGGCTTGTGAGAATAGAACGTGGAAAGGTCTCCTCCATTAAACAAACCACATCCGCTGACATAACTCGAGAATCCTTAAGCATGGTGGGATCTATTTCCTTTGAGCTCACAAACCTAGAAAGAAAAAAGTGCACCATATTAGTAATATGAAAACCCTGCATCATGCATTGATACACTTCACACTTTGTATAGTGTGAAGTACCTCACAAGCTCGCCCATCTTGTAAATACAATCCTTCATGTTCGTCAATGTACTATGAGAAATGCTAGTAGGTAGTATGAACTAAACACACATGAGCGATGGTTGATTAGTTTCTTCTACACTCACAAATTTGGAAGGAAAAAGAGATTATGCCAAGTCATACTTACTTGGAGCATCTTGTGCCAATCATGAGATTTCAAGACATATAATTTTCTACATCTCTTTTCTTGCTCTTTGTGAAGGCCCCCTTCAAATACCTCATGCATCTAGTGGGAGTACGAATTGTAGCGATAGCCCACTTCACCGCCACCATCTCTAGCTTTCATAACTTCCATGGTGCATGGGGTAAAAAGACATGCCCGTTTGGACTCTCTTGTGGAAAAGCTTCACGCATCCTCCTTGTGGTGCGTAGATCCTCCCTCATGCAGCCTATGAAATCTCATGTCCCATTCAAATGTTCCCAAATGGTAGATGCCACATTCTTGAAGATATGCATGGGATCAAGCAGGTGATTGATCTTGAGGTGGGACCAATATGATAGAGGATAAAAGAGGGAGTATCAAAAAAAAATACGGTGTTATTGTGCAATCTTTATTTCTATTCAATATAGCACACAATAGTTACAATGGACCCTTACCAGTTCATGCCTCATGGAGGAGAAGTCGTGGAAAGGTCCCAAATTATTATCCAATCTCCTGCAATGAGTGACTGTGGGGGGACTTCATTCCAGGGGGCAACATATCTAGGATGATCAAGTGGGAGAAATTAAAGGTGATTCTCATAGATGACCTTATTCGTCTGCCCATGAAGCAACTAGCGAAGGACCACAAACAAGACATGCATGGTAACCCGATGTAGTGAGACCTAAACAATAGATGCAATTGCGTAAGCAAGGTGGGTTTAGGGTGCCCATTGATTGCCTGCTCATAATTAAAAGTTCAATGCTTACCTGAACACTCACCATAGCCTGGGAGGTCAAGCATTGTCCACATCAAAACTACCTTATAGTTGAAGTCTCGTGATGAGGGAGGCCACGTCATGCACCTCGATACCTCTCCAAAGTATCTCTAGCACATCAATCAAAGGATCCATATAAACATCTAGGTTTTTGACATTATGTTTCCATGGAATTAGAAGGGATAACATAATATGTCCTTTCTTAATTGCCATAGAGGGTGGAAGATTATAATTCAACAATATCACTAGCCATACATTATAAGAGGTTCTTTTGAGACCAAATGGTTTCACACCATCCATACCCATTCCAAATCTTAAGTTCCTAGGTTCTTCCTTGAAGCTTGGCCATGTGTCTTCAATATGCTTCCACATAGGAGTGTCTGCGGGAGTTCTCCACTTGCCATTGGTTAATCAATGGGAGGAATGCAGGGATTTGTAGGGAATTAAAATGGGTGTTTTAATTTGCCGAATTAAAACGTTCAAAACGTTTTTTGACTCCCCCAGGAGCGATTTAAATCAGCCCCACCATGTTTTTTAATTAGGACCGGCTATAGCCCATTACCGCATGGTGAAACCACCTACCGTGCTAGTACAATGGCTGGTATACTGCCCGGTGTTCACATACACCATGTAGGGTCTGTATACACCGCATGGTCTCAAACATATACCGTGCGGGTTTGTGGTATATACCAAGCGATATTATAAACATACTGCATGATGCAATTTCTTATATATACTTTGCACCGACCTCGTACTATTTACATTCTCGAGAATCTAGCTCTGCTTGGAGTCTCGAAAAAAACAAAGAAGGACAAGGAAAAAGGGATAAAGAGAGCTTCCAAACTAATTTGTGAGTTTTTATATCCTTTGAAAAAGTGTCTAGTGTATGTGGTGGGCTCCCTTAGGCTAGCTGATGTCTACCCACACTAGGATGCAAAATGGATAAATGCATAGCTCTAAGTTGATAGTTTATCGTTTCTGGTTTGAAAGATTATTTTTTAAAGAATGTTTTCATTTAAATATATTTGAACTTATTTTCATGAAAAGAAAAGGAATTTTTTTTCGTAGACATTAGCTTTTAAAATTTAGTGAAATCTCACATTTTTTATAATTTACTATCTATATAGCCTATAGGTTACAAAAAACTAGTAAAAAATATATATGAGATTGATTGTAAGTATCTATGTGCCAGTGGGGAGTCCACTTATGCCGACTTGTAACTACTTGTATATGGATACAAAACACCTTTGGACCATGGGCCAGTGGGTGATCCACATATGCCAATTGGTAACTACTCACACATGGATGTGAAATTGAACATGATATATTATAGTTTATATGTACTTATTAGGCAATAGGAAGATGAAAATACTTGGCTTTCACTGGTTGTGGCTCGCATTCACCAACTGCTAACAACCTGTTGAAAGTCTAGTCGGTTTTGTATCTCGCAATTGCCAACTTGTATCAACCCACAAATTATACGTTAGAGATCATTACTAACTATACTAGTTTGCTAATAAGAAGAAATTTGTGGCATTGTATACTATACATTTATGTGCAAAGAAAAGTACTATCTTATTTCCGAACAATTAGTTGATCTTATATAGGTATGAAATGTATGTCGAAACTTACGTTAGATATGTCTAACCTAGATAGCATCCTTCACTTCAGAGATTCAAACAAAGGGTTTTGATAAGTGCAAATGTAGGTATTACTGGCTACTACACTAGTGTGTGTGAAATACCAACATTTACATATAGAGCATGATGATGCAAATGATCATAGTGCAGATAGATGCTTACCTGAGAAAGAGCAGGACATGGGAAAAGGCAACCTGCCATCCCACGCCTATTTCTATAGTAAGATTACCACATCTATAGCCATCCATTTATGTTGGCAGGGGGCAAGACAATTGGATGGTTGCTCTCTCTTGAGGTCTAGCAAACGAACATTTGTTTTCAATGACATGTTAGTGACATTGTCTTAAGTTGCTAAAAACATAATAATAATTGAGATGGTTTTTCTCTTTTACATGTACAACAACCATGGCGGACAGAGAAGTTAGGGTAGGCCAACGTCAACCACCAAACGAGACTCAAGGAAAAGGCCAAAGTGTTGCGAAACCGCAGGATTTTGTTACAATGTTAGGGCGTCAAATGTGGAAGTGCAACTTCTGCAACCAAGTCTTTACAGGATCAGCCATGAGGATAAGAAAACATTTGATTGGCAATGAAGATAAACTAATAAAGAGATGCCAGGGACCAAATGTCAAATCCATTGTTGGCATCCTGCAAGGCATTAACAATGCAAAAAGTTGAATCACCTATGTACAAGCTGAAGATGTAAATGAGTGAACATTTACAATGTGGAACTAATCTAATGGAATTTGATAATGATTTAGACGATGGATGTTCTTAATCGATCAAATGCTAGTTCTTTGCATATTTATTTGAGTCCAGATGTTTTAGATTGCTTGTAGCATGAATGAATGCATTTAAATCCTTTGAATAATTGTGTCAAATGGTTAAGATTGAAAAGTAGAAGGTGAGAGAGAAAGACTCGCAAGCCACCATGTGCATGTAAGCAATGCTAGCTACTGCACTAGCATGTGTGAAATACCAACTTTCGCATATAGAGCATGATGTCACAAAAGATCATAGTGCAGATAGATGCTTACTCGAGAAAGAGTGAGATGTGGGAAAAGGCAATTTGCCATCCTACACCTAGGTCCCTAGGTAGATTACCACGTCTATAACCATCCAATTCTATTAGAAGGGGGCAAGACGATTGGATGGTTTCTCCGTCTCAAGGTCTGGCACATTCACTGAACGTTGGTGGAATAAGAATGAGTGAAATGATTTCTCCATGCAACACATATTCAGGAAATAAATTTGTTCAAGATTGGAGAAATGTTTTTATATATGGCAATCTACAATTTTGCACATTATTGATCTATTAAAATGTGCAAAGAGAGTATGTGAGCATGGCTCCAAAGAAACGAGGCCGAAACCCTGCAAAATCTCGAGACTATGTTATGCTAGATTAACTGCCACAAAGTGGAGATATAACATCTACCACGAAGAGTACACAGGTTCAGGAACCCGTATGCACAAACATTTCCTAGGCGACCCTCAAAGACAAATTGGAAAGTGCAAGGGTCCGGGAGTGGAAAGGGTGATTGCCATCTTGGGTGGTTAGATAGCGGCTAGTGCAGACATGATTGTGGATGAAATAGTCGCACACCACCTATCTCAACTTATAATTGAAGAAAGAACCATGGCTCTTGAAACCTCGGGCGAGCAATCGACGACTATGGAAAGTTGTTCGCAAAGTGCAACTGCACATAGTAGTGGTGTAGTAATGTGCCTCATTCGAATGCCCGTGCATGTGTGCAGCAACAATCCCTCGAAGCTTCCTTCAAAGCACAACATATCGAGAAGGTGCAACAAGATGTGTTTGAAGCTATCTGTTGCACGGATATCTGTTGAGCATGGTGCAAAGTCCACATTGGAAAAAAGCCATGGCCTCTATTGCTAAAGATGGCCCAAGTTTCACAATGCCTAGTTATGATGATGTCTGTAACAGCATGTTGGATGCTTACTACAGTAGGATGAAAAGAGGAGATCTCAGAAGTGACACACGTGATGAACACCACACCTATAGCATGTTTGTCAAGCATACGAGCATATCAGAGGCATATTCAGGAATCATTAGCCTACGAGTCACCCGCTAGAGATTCTAAAGCCAAGTGAAATGCATTTTGGCACAAACTATATAATGATGGAGTGGTTGTTAAAATAGCAGCTCTGCAATAGGTAAAACAGCAGCTTTGCAATAGGTAATGTCAATGCTACAGTAAAAAGATCATCCTACTCTATGCTATCATCCCTACCTGAGGACTGATGGAAAAATAAATCTCACACCATATCATCGAACACCTCTTTCTCCACAGCCTCATGAGGTAATGGTGGAGGGCTACTATCACCATCACTCCATGCATCCATAACGGTACCTCTTGAAGATCCCACCTCATGTCACCGACACTTTGCCTCCTCACAATGAGCATAGGGCAACATATGCGGGTGTGGCACTACATCATGTATCAAATTAGAAAAGGATCATATATCAAACACTTGAACACCCATAGGTATCTCAATCAATCTCAATGCTTTAACACTTACCATGGATATGGTGGCATCCCGTTCTCCATACTTTAAGATGTGATTGACTGTAATGCTATGTGCACAATACATGTTTCCTCGACATTGATCACACATACATTTGATTTTTTTATTTTTTGATTTTTTGATGGTGGATACGAAGGGATTCATCCTCATTGGAGGTACTTGTTGAAGATGAAGACATCCTACAAATAAACAACCCAAAAAATGTGTTTGTGCTTGCAAATTTAATGAGAAAACTCTGTAGCACGTCTAAAAGTGGATCTATGGGCATGTTTGTACTGTGGAATGCATCTATAGGCATGTCTAAAACACAGTGTAGATGCACTATTAGACTCACTTTTAGATGCACGGACTGGTTTTTAAACCTACATTCTCTCATTTCAAAACTCCGCCATGGTTGCAAACCTTTCAATACACTCATCTCCAAGCATACACTCAGCTCTAGGCATACACACTCATCTCGAGACATACACACTCATCCCCAAGCATACAAGAGAAGAGGGTGAAGAAGGAAGCCACAAGAGAAGAAGGAGAGGAAGCTTTGAAGAAAGACAAGAAGATTTTCATACCTCTATCCAAGGTAAGTCTCTTGTCAGTTGGTCTTCTCTCTCAATCTATGATGCTTCTTGTACACTCAGAAAGTTGTTCTCTTCAGATTCTCGTCCTTTGTCGCATGCAGGAAATAAATTTTTTGGGTACTTTTGTTCTTTTTGGGGTCAAGTGTCTGTCGCTATCAACTTTTTGTCCAGATTTGTCTATTGGAGTGTGTTTAACAGAGTGTCTAACATTTTGATAAACTACGTAGCCGCGCCTATGGATGCAATGTTAGCTGCATCTATAGAGGGTCTATAGATGTGCTCCGACAGTGCAGTTCTGCATGCAACACCAACCTTTGCTTCTGCTTCTCCTTCTCCTTCTCCTTCTCCTTCTCCTTATCCTTCTCCTTCCCCTTAGCCTTCCCGTCTCCCATCTCCATTCTCCAATCCCCCTTCTCCATTCTCCCATCCCCCTTCTCCTTCCATTCTTCCTTCTCTTTCTCTTCTCTTTATTAATCTTTCCTTTCTCCTTTCCCTTGCGTGCATGTTCATGTCGAATTTTCAATGCCTTAAGCATTCATGAGGAAATAAGGGATTGCATGAGGAAAAGTGGACTGTAGCATGAGGGCAAGATAAAGAAAGAGGGCATGCATGATGGAAATCATGGGATTGCATGAAGGAAATTGGAAAATTGGCATAACTCTTTTAATATATGCATATGCAAACAGGGCATGTATGATGGAAATCTTCTTCTCCTCTTTTCTTCCGTTCATCATGTGGCCAGGAAGCTCTTCATGAGCCTCGCCTAATCCTTGGGATGCCTTATTACACCCTCCCACTCCATTGAAGTTATACACATACATGATGAGCACTCAAAACACCCCCCATGAGTCAGCAGTATAGACTCCAAACCACCCCACTCCCACACCAGCTGAGATTACTCCTGTTGAGTCAAGATAGCCCAGTAGGCGGCTGAGCCACCAGCCTTCTCCCCGATCATCAGCAGTCCCTTCTCCCCTACAGTCTAGAGTGTAAGAAAATAATTACAACGTCTGTGCTCAATAGATAACCGGATCTCGTATGCAAGAGAGAAAAGCAGATAGTATGGAGAATCAAAAATTTGATTACTGTAAAACTGATACAAGAGATGGCGCTGCCTCCCGGCCGTGCGCTCTTGTGTGAGAAGCTTCGATGGCATGCTGGAAATAGTAGAGGACGGAGGCTGGATGCTAAGGAATCAGGGTTGCTATAGCCAATGGTGAATATGGGCTTTACGGGCTTGCTCTTATATAGCCACCAGTCATAGTCGGTTAGACCCGATTGGGAGACCGACCCAGTCGGCCCAAAGCAGTCGACTGGAGGTCAGTCCCGAAATAGGCCACTGACCACACATTAGAACCGTGGTGCAAAATAGAGCAACTCTCCTATGGTTTCCGTTCGGCCCATTCGGGATCATCTGGGGCTCCAAACGGGCCCCGCAACCCAAGAGTGGGCTGCCTTGGGAAATGTTCTATCTACCCTCAATGCGGTCAGTCATGGGATGCCTTCCCACACTTGCATGTAGCCTAGTTGGCAGTGTGCCAACTCTATCTGAAGCCATCCATCCATCAGGCCACACATGGCCCCCATCTGGTGTCCAAACCAGGACCTACCGGATAACCGAGCTACTCAAATGCCTTCTCCTCATATGGGGGGCTTACAAGTAGAGTTAGCTGGTTCCCACGTAGTTACACGAGAGTGGAGCATTGATATCTAACACCCCCCCTCAATGTCCACTCGTAAGTGAACTACTTTTTTGGCCCAATGCCAAGTCGATGAAGATGCCTCTCCAGAAAGTCTCTTCCAAGAGCCTTCGTGAAGATGTCCGCAGCATTCTCCATAGTTGGACAGTACACCAAATCGACCTCTCCATCCTTGATGAGCTCGCGTACAAAGTGATATTGAATCTCAATGTGTTTTGTGCGAGTGTGGTACACAGGGTTCTTAGCAATTGCCATGCAACTCTGATTGTCACATGATAACTGTGTAGGCTTGTTCTGCACTACACCCATGTCCCCTAAAGTCCTCCTCAACCACACTACCTCACAAGAGGCAAAACATGCTAATTTGTACTCAGCCTCGGTAGAAGAAAGTGCAACTGTGGGTTTGACCCATGACATAGCTCCAGATCCTAGTGAGAAACAGTAACCTGTCACTGATCTCCTGCTGTCCACGTCTCCTACCCAATCCGAGTCACAGAATCCGGTCAAGGTGTTGCCCTTGGTATAGGTGATGCCATAATCAAGTGTGCCTTTAATGTATTTCAGCACCCACATCCTTGCCCTCCAATGGTTCTCCTTGGGCTTATTGGAAAACTTGCTTAGTACACCAGTTGCAAAGCTGATGTCCGGCCGCGTGTTGCATAAGTAAATCAAATTGCCCACAAGCCTTCTATACTTCTCTTTGTCCACCAGTGGTGATGAATCCTCGTTTGAGAGCTTCACGTCAACCTCCATAGGGGTGCCAACTATCTTGCACTCAGCCATGCCAAATGCCTTCAGTATCTCTCTAGCATACTTCAGCTATGAGATGAAGATCTGTTTTGTCTCTTGCCAAACTTCAATCCCCAAACAGAAATGCATCACAGTCCGAGGTCTGTCATTTCAAACTCTCTTCCTAGCAACTGCTTTGTTTGCAAGATCTTTTCTTCATGGTTCCCTGTTATGACAAGGTCGTCCACATAAAGGACCACGATCATACACCTGCCTCCTTCTCTATAGATATACAAATTTGCATCAAATGGGCTCCTCCTGAACCCATTTTGTAGAAAGTAGGCATCAATCCGCTAGTACCACGCTTGTGGGGCCTATTTCAACCCATAAAGTGCCTTCTTTAGTTTACAGACTTTACCTTCTAAACCGAGGATCACAAAACTTGGTGGTTGTTCCACATATACCTCCTCCTTGAGATCTCCATTCAAAAAGGTGGATTTTACATCCATCCGAAACACAGGCAACCTTTCCTATGCTAAGCCAAAACACTGTGAATTGTGGTTAGTCGAGCTGTGGGAGCAAAAGTATCCTAATAATCAAAACCATGTATCTATGCGAATCCTTTTGCCACGAGCTGAGCCTTGTACTTATCCAACGTGCCGTCGGACTTGTACTTGGTCTTGTACACCCACTTAGTGTTGATTACCTTGTGTTTTGGTGGTCAATCCACAAGGTCCCAAGTGTTGTTCTTCATTATGGAGCCATACTCTGACTGCATAGCCTCCATCCACCTATCATCACCCTGTGCCTCTTCAAAAAACTTGGGTTCTTTAGCATGGATCACCTCTGTCATCAAAGCGTAGTTGACCAAGTGATCCTACGCCCTTCTTTGCTCCTCTAATCTCTTGGACCGGCGGTGTTCGGATGGTTCCTCCTCAATGGCTAGAGGTTCTCTGCCATCCAAAAGCTACTTTACCCACTTCGGGAATGGCCGTTGCCATTGTGGTTCTGCAGGCTCTTCTTTCTCTTCTTTATCTTGAATCCTCCCAAGCATTGTTGGGGGAGTTCGGTCTACTGTTGGTGGTTGTATTGGAGGGATATCCTGGTCTTGGTTGTCTGGGAAGCAAGCATCCTCCTCCAATTGATGCGGCTATTCTGAGAAGACCACATCGCGACTTACTATTACCTTCTTGGTAACAGGATTATAGAGACGGTAACCCTTCGCCTCTTCACTATAGCCCAAGAAAAAACACTTTCGGCTCTTCGGTTCCCATTTGGTCCTATTAGCATCAAGGACATGTACAAAACAATCACATCCAAAAACTTTGAAATGTGCAGCTGAAGGTTTCTTACCAGAAAAGCCCTGTAGTGAAGTCATCCCGTTCACAGCCTTCGTGTAGCTACGATTCAAAATGTAAACTGCCGTGTTACATGCTTCAGCCCAGAAAGCCTTTGGCAAATCTTTCCCTTTCATCATACTCCTGCCCATTTCGTAGATGACGTACATCTTGCGCTTTGCTACTCCATTTTGTTGTGATGTATGTGGTGGGGGTTTTTGCCTCTTGATCCTGTGACTTTTGCAGTAACTTTCGAATTCACTTGATGTGAACTCTCCACCTCTGTCTGATCTCAACTTCTTCACCTTCCTCCCCGTTTCTTTCTCGACCATTACATGCCATTCTTTGAACTTACTAAAATCCTCATCTTTAGTCTTCAGGAAGTATATCCATATCCTTTACTGTAGTCATCGATCAGTGTCATGAAGTAGTAGGAACCACCCAAAGCTTCCATCTCTATGTTTCCGCAGAGGTTCGTGTGAACGAGCTCTAGAGGAGCCTTTGCCCTGCTGGCCTCTTTAGGAAAGGGTTACCAATGCTGCTTGCCCATCATGCAAGCTTCACATACATCGGGCAGATCTGTAATTTCTGGTAGATCTGCAATCATTCCACTTTTATGCATCTCCTTTAAAGAACTAAGGTTTAGATGACCAAACCTCTCATGCCACAGCTTAGTGTTGCTCACATCGGCTCGAGCACTGAAAGCTGAGAGTTCATAGATGTTGTTGCGCCGTGTACCTTTACCAATGACCTTCCTTTGAAGATCCAAAATATGTGCACCATTCTTATCGAAGTGAACTTTGAGGTCCCAATCCATGATCGCAGAAATGGACAACAAGTTCCTCTTGATATCTGGCACATAAAGAACATCGGACAACTATTTTACAACTCCATCTGACTTGAGAGCAATCGTACCTTTTCCTTTTGCTGGACATTTTGCATCATTGCTGACTACTACCATGATGTCATTCCCTACCAGATGTAGAGAGGTATACCAATCCTTACAACTGGTCATGTGGCATGATGCACCACTGTCAATAATCCAAGGTTCATCCATAGGTACATGAACTGCCTCCTTGCAAATCTCCTCAATTGCTACAAACAGCTCTACTGGTACTGCCTGCGTGCTATTGCTAGACTCTTTCTTTACTCCGTTCTTCTCATCTGCAATCTTCTTCCGACACTCATTCTGCTTGTGCCCTGCCTTGTTGCAATAGAAGCACTTGACCTTCTTCTTTCTCTTTTTATCATCAGAAGAAGATGGGCTACTAGAGTCCTTACCCTTACCTTTCTTTGATCCAGTAGAGAAAGCCGAATCTTCTTCAGTCCTCGAAATCCTCAAAGTTGAGGGGCAAATTTTTGTTTTGTGTATTCAGAGCTATAACAAGACCGTCATACTTTGGTGGGAGAATCCGTATGCACCTTCGTGCTAGATTCTCACTGGTGATGGTGATGCCAATCGCAGTCATTTGATCGTGCAGATTCTTCACCCTGGTGATGAACTTCTCTACTGTTTTAGACTCAGACAGTTTCTCGTTCGTGAGTTGAGTCTCGAGATTCTGAATCTGCGTTTGATTCATGGTCTCCTACTGATTTTGCAAGACTGTCCATGCCTCCTCTACTGTGGTGACATGTTGAATTAACCCCATGACAAAATCACTTACACTGCAAAAAATAGAACATAGCGCATCTGCATTTCTTCTTGTCCACGCGAGAATCTCATCCCTAGTTGGTACTATGTGTTGTCCTGCATTGGCTAGATTTGGTCTCGCAACCGGCTTCACGTCCACCCCAGTAGCAGTATCCCAAAGCTAGTAATATGTGCTTAGGATGGACTTCATCTTGAACTTCCAGAGTGGATAGTTAGTGCCGTCCAACTTTCCACTTTCGCTGAACGGTGGGATTCGCAGTCTTGCGGGCTGGGCCATCTCTCACAATCTGCTCGCAAACAGAAGCACACTACCAAATCTTCTTGCTAGAGCCCAAGCTCTAATACCATATAAGAAAACAATACAACGTCTGTGCTCAACAGATAACAGGATCTCGTATGCAAGAGAGAAAAGTAGATAGTATGGAGAATCAAAAATTTGATTACTGTAAAACTGATACAATAGATGGCGCTGCCTCCCAGCCATGCACTCCTATGTGAGCAGCTTCGATGGCATGCTGGAAACAGTAGAGGACAGAGGCTGGATGCTAAGGAATCAAGGTTGTTGTAGCTAGTGATGAGTATGGACTTCATGGGCTTGCTCTTATATAGCCACCAGTCCTAGTCGGTTAGACCCAATTGGGAGACCGACCTAGTCAGCCCAAAACGGCCGACTAGAGGTCAGTCCCAAAATAGGCCATCGACCATACGTTAGAACTGTGGCGTGAAATAGAGCAACTCACCTATGGTGTCCGTTCAGCCTAGAGCCATCCGAGATCATTTGGGGCTCCAAACGGGCCCCACCACTTGAGAGTGGGCTGCCCAGGGAAATGCTATGTCTACCCTCAGTGCGGTCAGTCATGGGATGCCTTCTCGCACTTGCATGTAGCCTAGTTGGTAGTGTGCCAACTCTATCTGAAGCCATCCAGCCATCAGGCCACACATGGCCCCCATCTGGTGTCCAAACCAAGACCTACCAGATAACCAAGCTACTCAAATGCCTTCTCCTCATATGGGGGGCTTACAAGTAGAGTTAGCTAGTTCCCACATAGTTACACGAGAGTGGAGCATTGATATCTAACATGGAGTCCCTTCTCCCTTGCGGTGCTCTAAAGTCCTTTCTCCCCTGTGGTGCTTTGGAGTCCCTTCTCCCCTGCAATCAGGAATTAGGGGAGAATTGGGGTCTCAAAAGGGCCTCCAATTAGTGTTTCCTAATTTCAAGGTATTAGAGAGTGATTTGAGGTGTACCAATGAGAGTGCTAGAAGGTGTGGGGAAATGGTTTGTTGAGGTGGAGGGTGGGCAGGCCTGTAAAGAGCCCCTATTGGTTACTACCCTTACACTAGGGACCACCCAAACCATCCCCCCCCTCTTAGCCCATGTTTGATCCTCCTACCACGTGCACCTCCCCCACATGAGCCCAAAATTGCCTTCAATGGGATGGTAGGACCCTTCTAGCAAATTTTTCTTCTCCCCTCCCTCTTTTTAGGGCCTCTGCCCCCCACTGTTCTGGTCTAGCCTGCCAAATCACTCCATTTGAACCAAATCCCACACATTTTCCCTCTTCCCCCTCTTTCTCTACTCCCTCCTACTCTGGCTTGCTTGCTGCAGCTCCTCTCTCTCTCTCTCTCTCCCCTCTCCCTCTCTTGTGCCTCTGTTAGAGCTGCTATGTCCCTCTCCTGTGACTCTGTTGATGTTACTCTATCCCTCTCCTTCTCCCTATTTTGTGCCTCTATTGGAGCTGCTTTGTCCCTCTCCTTCTCCCTCTCCTATGCCTTTGTTATGCTACTGCTCTGTCCCTCTCCTTCTCCCTCTTTTGTGCCTCTATTGGAGCTGCATTGTCCTGTGTAGGACTCCCATTCCTGTTATTGCAACCTCTGCAAGCATGGTGAGGAGCAAGGCTTTAAGACCACACAATGCTGTGACCTCTTGTGTCTTCCACAACCCCAAAAATGCATTAGATGAGTGGATCCCTTGCACCTACAGCTTAAATGACTGGATAGTGATGAAAGGAGGGCCAAAGGTCCACATAAGCTTCCCAAGAGCAAGAGAGGTGACATCTTGCATGAGTGGAAGGGGCACATCTTGAAGTTCAAGTTTGAGAAGAAAGGATGGCTCGCAAAAGTGCAACATGTTTACATGGGAAAAGATATGCGGCTTCCTCCATCATTCAATCAATCTAGGATACCATCACACTGCGAGCCTTTCTATCTATGTACCTTTTTCACCTGTAAGTGTAATGAGTCCATTTGGAAATTTTGTGTTTGGTTTCTAAGAGTTCTTATTCATGGTGTGGCAGATGTTTTCCCTTCAAACTTCGAGGAGTGGAAACCAGTTGAATCATTCATAGGCAAGTTCACTGCGATTCGTGAGGATTTAGGTAAGCAAATGCATGCCGAGGAGAAGTTGGCCTCCTTACAAATGAAGAATGTGTATTGGTATAATGCAACATACATCACTCCAATGATATCATCAAGCTATGGCCGTCTGAAAGCCATTGCACCACCACAACTTCAAGACATGGATTGCAGCAATGTGGACTCGAGGACATTGCAATCGTACAAGGACAAGATTGCAAAGGATGTGGGCATGGCCATGAAGTTTACATTTGGATCCAAATGGGCAAGGTTATCTTGGTTTATGCCTCTTCACATTTTTGCTTCTTTATTTCAGAATATACATATGCATAGAACAAAAACTATGTGGGCATGTAGATGAAAATGCTCTTGAAGATTTACTTGGGATGAATTGGGCAACCAAGTCAAGCAACCAAAAGGGTGATGTGTTTCAATGTCACGCATGTAAAGACAATGTGGTTATTAGATACCATTTGTCATGCCAAATGTTGTATTTAGCTTTTCAGTACAGGCGCTGGAAGAAAACAAATGGCCGGTGGCTTCCTATGGACTCTAATGATGAAGACAATACGGGGGTAAGTTTGTCTATTGATGTTGAAGAGGGAGATGTCAAGAATGCGAATGTCACATTGCAATGGACTCTAAGGGATGTGCAAAAACACCTATTGGTCATGGAGGATGGCATGTCAGAGTCCTTCTACTTTACCTTAAATGGTGGTAAGATCAACCGTTGTGTGGAGAAGTGCATGCATAGTGCCATTTCATTCCTCCTGCAACTTTGAAGATTGCTAACAATGTGTTTAGCTAGTGCAACATTTAATTTTTTGTCTGTCAAATCCTAGTTATTGCTTCAAAAGATGATGGGCAATTAAATTAAAATGTTATTTCTTTTAATGTTTTCTCATTTCAGTTCATGGTAAATGTTTTTCAAAAAATTTGGGGATTTTATGATTAATATTAATTTTTAGGGTTTTGATATATATTAAGGGGTAAGAGCCCTTTTTACATTACATTCTCACTTTCAGGTTTACAGAGCCATAGAAACTCCCATCCTCAGAAGTTACTCCCTCCATCAACTGCTATTTGCCATGAATTCAACTAGGATTGCGTTCCATGACTTCATCTCACGAACTGCATTTGCAGATCGTGAGGAAGAGATATTTTTAGTGTTTGATAGGACTTTAGATGTCCTAGGCACATATATGTGAGCCAAGGATGACTTCTCATATCTCATCCTTTACATGCAAGATAATTTCTCAAATTTTGCTTATACACCACCACTCTTCAAAGAGATGGGTACCCGTAGATTACATAAAGTATCTGTTCATAGAGGAACCCAAGTTTGTAAAGCACTTGGCCCACTTTTGTGACAACCTTACAAATGAAGGGTTTAGGACAATCGAAGTTCAAGACATCCTAGACACGGGATCACAGGAAATATAGGCACCAAATTCCTTTCATGGGAGATGACATTCATCTTCCTTCTCCAGGAAGGAAATTTATGGGAAGAAGCCTTATCGTCTAGCACCCCCTCTAGTAGAACTACTGATCTAGTCGTCCCTAGACTAAGACTCAGACATCTACATGGAAGAGAGTCTTGACAATCTAATAGAGGAGATGGAAGTAGCTCAAGCATTGAGCCTACTTCAAGAGCCCCCAGTAAAGCAAGAATCTGCATCAGAGACCACTGACCCAGACTCAAAATTATGGTCCTTGTCCCCCCTCATCATTGATGGAGAAGAGTAAGTATTCCTCCATGACATAGAGATTCTTTTTGGACTACGAGAGGATGAAGCACTTGGAGTCCTATCGGGGTTCGATGTTGACACAAGTGTCAAAGATCTTGGGGTTTTAGGTACCGAAGACTAGACAATGGAAGACTTTCTCTTAATGACACTGGTTTCAATGAGGGATGCAGACATGTCCGTATCTGATGAACAACCCTCTCCTGCAGAAGCTTCCACCTCCAACACAAGTTAGGAGAAAGCATCCACCTCCCAAATGGAACATCACACAGCACCTGGTTCCATTAACATTGCAAATGAGGAAGGCTAAGGGGAAGGCTCATGCTCTTGGGGCTTGGGAGTGGGCTCACGAGACTAGGGAGTGGGCTCATGGGACTTGGGAGGAGGAGAAGGCTCACGAGATTGGGGAGTGGGCTCACAAGACTTGGGGGAGGGCTCACGAGAGTTGGGGGAGGGCTCATGAGAGTCCTAGGAGACCTCACAAGAGTTGGGGGAGGGCTCACGAGAGTCAAGGGAGGTGCCATCGGACCCGGATAGGTTAGTGTGTGTAGATGCCATGGAGGTGGTGGAGCTAGAGGAGGAAGGGTGAAGGCAGCATCAAGTGGGTCTAGGAGTGTTCTTCACTCTTGCCATTGAATAATGAGAGTTAGGGTTTTTTTTAATGTTTTATTTAGTCCCATCATGTTTTGACATCCCTTTTAATTATGTTTAGGGTTTCATCGTGCCCCCTACCCCCGCGTTAACCCCTCCAACCCCCCCCACCCTCGTCGCCCTCTCCCCCCATTGCCCTCCCCCTACTTGCCCTGCCCACACCTATCGCCCTCCCCCATCCCCCCCTCCCCCCACCCTTGCTACCACTCCACCCCTCCCCTTGCCCCACCCCATGCCCCTCCTTTCTCTCCCCCCTCCTTCACCATGTCCCCACTTTCCCCAACGTCGTGCGAGTACAAAAATTGTGGTCAAAATAAGCAAGATATTAAAGAGAGTTCACAAATTGTGGTCAAAATAAGCAATATATTTATTTGATATTTATATACAATTACACCATAGCTTGTGTTCGTGGTTGGACCCATCTGCTCCCTTCTCTCACTCTAGCTTGCAACCAACGTGCGACCTTGACTCCCTATGGATGCTTTCCAAGCACTATGCCTTCTATTCTTTGATACAATTTGAACTGCTTTTGCAAGTTCTAATGCCTTTGCCTTTTCAAAATTCAAAGTCCTTCCTAGTAAACATCTAAAAAACCAGTCGAACATCTCATGCAATGCATTGCTACAAGTGACACCACCACCATGCCTTGAGTTCTTGAAGTAGGCTACCTTGGCTCTATAGTGCAACTTCTCCGTGCCTTGTGTATTCCAAATGGACAAAGGACACCAATTTTGTACAAACCATGGTCCATGTGCATAGAGAATATGCTGCAAATATGATGAGAATCATTTCAACAACAAAAACTATTCATAAAGCAAGTGCTAGATATTATGATGGTGCCAAGATTACCATGTAATGCATAATGTGCGACTCCCCCCATGCTTTCACCATTAATTGCATAAACTCTTTCACAACCATCCTGAACCTTTCATAATATATCTCATCGATTTGAACCTGGCGAAGCAATTTTATCAATACATCTACCTTTGTCCATACTTTAGCTCTCAAAGTTGCTACTTGAGGATGAGAAGCCTTATTGGTCATGCATTCACACAATGCTTTCTAGTATTCCTAACCCAAACTATTTTTAGAAAATGTATGTTTGTCTTTGTCGAGATTATGATTCGATAGGAATCTCCTTGCCTTCCCTCCACCATGGACACTTTTGCAGGAAGATTCTGTGTTGCCCAAGACATTTTCTTATCCTCCCTAAGTTTGACATGTCCTCCATGGAATCCCATCTCTGACAGCAACTTCTCAGCTTTTGCAATGTACCGTGTGGATACTTCTTGTGGAATTAAATTCCAAGCATAAACAAGATGCAAATACAACAACTTATCAAGTACGCATAGTTCTGTGTGTAAAGTACATATGTGTACTCCCTCAAGTGGTATGGGCAAGATGGGATCCCACTTTGGATCCTTCTTGTCGCAATTGGGAGCTTGTGTTCAAGGCTGTAAGGTAGAATGCCATTCTCCCATTCTAAGCTAGCCTTTTGCTTATGTTGTGAACACATGCAATAAAGGCATGTGTTCATTGCATTTGCCCCTGTATCACAACCATGCAAGCACTTGAGGGTTTTCAAATCACTAGCAAGATGCCATTCAACTTGAAAGGTTCCATGGCCATCGAATGTCAATGTTTGCCCTTCCTCTTGTCTTCAAATCGTCGATGGGATTCCTGTTCTATCTAGAATCCACTTCAATGTCGATATTGGCTATCTCTGTCATATTCAAAAATGATAAAAGATCAAACTATGATGGAGGCAGTGTAAATTGCATTACACCTTTAATTAACATCCCAAACGTAGCTTTATTCCAATCAATGTTTTTTGCAAACCCTTGTGTAGTGTCAAGAACACAAAAGCTGATAGAAAGGCCATCTGGAAAGTGTCATGACAAAAACTCTTCACCCTCCATTTCCATGTTGACAAGAGAGACTGTCCATGGAAAACACTTTTTTGAGTTGACATTGTCATCATTTCTTGCTTCTATAACCATTCAACATAGCTAATTGTAGCTAGTGGGAATTTAGCCATTAATTTGCCAACCTGTAGCTTTTCCTTTAGCCATATCTTACAAATTCCATGAAATATTTGAAAAGCAACGAAAGTAATACCAAAATACCATGAAAAGCTACCCCATGTCCTAAAGGAGGGATTTGGATGTCATGAGGTGAATACTTTCATAAGCTCCTCTCTAAGTGATTTGTCCTGCTTCAATCCCAGTGCCCTTTGAGCCATGTCAGTAACATCTTCGTTGTCTTTCTTGGACTTGATGAGTACAATGTCACCCAAATCTATCTCCTCTTGGATCTTTCTCACACGGCCATCATCCAATACCAACAAGTGTCTCATATATGTTATGGTCGGTTGACAACCTCTCTCCTACATTGATCCACGGATGATTTTTCCCTCTTAGTTTTGTTAAGAATTCTAACTTTTATGTTGGTTCTGAAATTTTTTATGCCTTGATAAGAGCTTGATAAAAATAAAGGTTTGAAACATTCGCCAAGATTTGCAACTTTTATGAGAAACATTTTAATGTTTCACTAGCATTTACAACTTTGTCTCTGAAATTCAAAAGAAAATATGTAAAATTTTAATATGCTCTATCAAGATTATGAAACTAAAAAAATTAGCTCAATACACTTTCGCCATAATTTTATATTAATATATAAGTATAGCTTCGATAAAAATACCCCTGCATTGATCTCAAAATTTGTATCCATTTTTCATGTATGTCGTCCTCATAGGCCGCTATATGGGTGTCCTTGGTGGTGAATTGGGAACCCATTGATAGATTTGCAATTGACACAAAGTTCTAAAAAGAAATTCATAATCAGTACAGATAATAAATGAGACCGGGTCCAACATCCATAGTCAGATTACCATTCTTTCAAAATTGATGACACTCTGATTATTCTCACTTAAGAGAGAGTGGCACTAGTGCCATTATCATGCTTCACTGTATGAAAAATGGCACTTGTGCTATTCCTCCAAGAGAGTAGAGTAAGTATGGCACTAGTGAAAATCTCTCTTTTGTGAAAGAATGGCACTAGATCCATTCTCCAAAATAAGTGAGGAAAAATAAGTGCGACTCTCTCTTTTGTGAAAGAATGGCACTAGATCCATTCCTCAAAATAACTTGAAACTTGAAATGAAAAATAGACATGAAACTTTCATGAACAAATAGAGCAATAAAAAGGTAAGAATACTTACATCCCTATTTTGGTGATCTACATGACCTTTCACAAGTCCTGGGGCTAGCTTATTTGGTTGCCCAAATGCAATCCATTGGGACCTCAAATGCTACAAGATATCAATGACATGGCTCATCCTTTAGGACTATTTTAGCCTCCATGTTAGCCATCAAAGGTATCTTGCAGCTCACACCGACGGGAGCATTGACAACAATCCTCCTTTTATAGAAGCTCTTCCTTGCAACAAACACTTCTCCTTGTGGTGCACTTTCTATGAAAAATTTTGCGCTAGTATTGAGTGTTGGCCAGCAAGAATCCAATAATTATACTCCTGGAATCTTTCCTTCTCTACCTCATCCTTACACATTGGAGTTTTTGAGTGCATGTGGAATGGCATGGGATATGCTCATGTTGCTGGGTGTTTTGACATAGTAGCAAATTTGTGGACCAATTCATTTACATAGGAAAGAGTCAAGGTTCTATACACATATTGACTTGGTGCTTTATGGCAATTCACAATCAGAATTGACACCTCAAACTCAAGCCCAAATAGGAAGTACTCTGCATAATCCATAAATCTCGACAAACTAGTATCCTTATTCTCAAAATTTTCAATTTTCTTTTGAATTGCTTTATAATCAATATTCTTCAAATATTTCTCGTGTGGCACTATTATATCTTCTATTGCAGACACATTTGGCTTATCCCTGAGAGTGCTTGTATCCCCAATTATATCTTTGTCCATTCCAGTTGTGTCTAAATCCTTGTCTTTAGCCATTCTACTGCCAGATAGTGAACTTGACTCTTTCTCCTCATCCCTCTCTTTGCCTTTTTCCTCTTGAGTTTCTTTGATCTCTTATTACTCTTGGCATTTTCTTCCTTTAAAGTCTTTAACACTGCAGGAAAGGCATCCGAGATTTGAGTGTTTTTTAAATTTTCATGATCAATGGTCCACCCTTGGATTCCATTGAGCCATCCATGTTGGATATCATCCTAGCATTGTCATAACAAGTGGGATCCAAAAGGTTCACTGTGCAACCACTGGGATGAACCTCAAGGCAATATATTTTTTGGACTTGAGCTTCCACTGTATCTTTAACCTCCCCAACATCTTCAAATGAAGGTTCTAGGAGATTAACAAAACAATGGATCTTCTTGAGCCACTGCACTTCACTACTCAAATGGAGCTCAACAATAGTTCCATTCTCTATATCCTTTGATAAGATCATTTCTATTCTGCTGGTCTTAAAATGAGATTGGACATAGTGATAATACCTCTCTAGATCCTCACAAGATAGTAACGCGAATGTCACCAGTGCCACATTCCAAATCTAAAATATGAACAACATTTGTGTCATTCTCCATGTGACTAATGTGGACAATGACAAAAGTGCAATCCTCTTCCTCCTCCTCCTCCCTCCTCTCTCCTCCTCCCTCTCCTCCTCCCTCCTCCTCCTCCCTTCTCCTCCTCCCTCTTCCTCCTCCTCTTCCCTCCTCCTCCTCTCTCCTCCTCCCTTCTCCTCCTCCCTCCCTTCTCCTCCTCCCTCCTCCTCCCTCCTCTCTCTTCTTTCCCCCATGCTCTTACACCTGCTTCCTCTCCCACTCCTATGCTCCCCCTAAACCCTTAGTTCCTCAACCCTTAATCTCCATGATCTACAAGGGAGACGAGTCCTCCACCATGTACTCCTTTTAAACCTTGGAACCTCCTTCTACTTCTTGGAACTCATTCTAACCCTAGAACCTCTTCTAAACCTTGGAACCTCCTTCTAAACCTTGGGACTCCTTCTAACCCTGGAACGTCTTCTAAACCTTGGAACCTCCTTCTAAACCTTTGAACCTTCTTCTAACCCTTAAACTCCTCCTAAACCCTTGTGCCAACATGGACTTAGGTAGAACCGAATGTATGTGTAGAGTAGCAGCAAAGCTCCGCTTGTACTTGCATAAGGCTAGAAATAATCCCTCTTAGAAATCCAACTTGCATGTTCTACATGCAAGTTCTACATACAATTCCTACATGCAACTCCTACATGCGAGTTCTACATACGAGTTCTACATGCCAGTCCTACATGCAATTCCTACATGCGAGTTCTACATGCAACTTCTACATGCAACTCCTACATGTGAGTTCTACATGCAACTCCTACATGTAACTTCTATATGCAAGTTCTACCTAAGTCCATGTTGGCTCTTTCCTATGGCTTCCATAGGAAGAGCAAGGTATTCTCAATCACCTATAGATATTTCAAGGTTGTCGTTTGTAGTATACGTGTACTTAGGACCTCTCGAAAAAGGGCAAATCAAAGTCCACTGCCGAAACATCAAATGAAGATCCAACTAGAGGCCATGACCATGAAGCTGAAAGAAGACATGATGCAGGCCATGGAACAAAAACTTCACTTGTCTTAGCCACCAACTCAGACATATCCATGGCAAGAAAATTTCTGGTGTCCACATTGCATGGCCAATCATACAGCAAATGAGTGCCCAGTCCTAAGAGCCAGGATCACTGCACAAGCAAATCCACTTCCAAGGTTGTGGTGCCATATCTGCGTTGTCAGCGGCCATGATGAAAATAGTTGCATCTTCAACATGTGCAACAACCCGCCTCGACCTCAACAATACCAAGCGGCACCCATGCCAGTGTACAGGCAACCAGCACTTGCACAAGTGCCCCTAGCTCCAGGGCTAAATCTTGTTCCCATTCAGACACAAGTCCCACAACTACTCAGTAATCTGAATCCACAACCATATCCAAGAGCACCAAATCTAGCTCCTCAAGCAATTCCAATACATCAATTACAAGCCGAGGAAGTAGACTTGTCATTTGAGTATGAAAAAGAGTACCCAGTGTACTATGTAGAAGGTGCAAAGGGTCTAATACCAGTTTATGCAAATCAGATATGTCCCAACACATATCGAGCACCAATCAAGTGCTACGATTGTGGAGAAAATCACCGGATCGCAGAGTGCCCTCATCGTGGTAGCCCCGCTATATTCCAATCACTCTGTAGAGATTGTGGCATAGGACATGCCTATATGGATTGTCCCATGAAAACAAAGTCCCACAACAAATAGAGGTTAAGCCTGACGTCCCGATCGGCATCATTGGGGTGGACCATCAAAGTCTGGGTCTGGCAAGTGTAATATCACAACCTGTAAATGTAATTACATGCCAACAGAAAGAGGCCACCAAGGACCCTAACATTCCAATCCAGCCAAAGTGACTTCTTAAGAAGAAAGCACAAGTGCCTCCACCTCCGCCAAGCAATGAGCAGTCGAGATCATCCACATCAACTCCCGAGCCTCAAATAAAAGAAGCTCCATACCCAAATGCAGAGGTGGAGAAGGCTCGTTTGCAGGCACTTCAACAATGGGTACAAAAGGAACAAGCTCAATTTGAGGCTGAGAAACAAGCTCAATTTGAGGCTGAGAGACAAGCTCAAGACCCAATCCATGACTTGGCCCCACAAAGTATTGATACTGTACTTGAGCCTCTATTCCAACAACAAACTCCATAACATAATGTACCGCCATGTCAACTTGAAGGAGCCGCACTCTCTAGCATCCTAAGTTGCCCTGTGTCAATTCCCATCGAAATCCTCCTACGGAATTGTCCCAATCTCTGGGAGAGTTTCAAAGGATGGATTGAACTCACAAATCCTCCTCCACCTATGAACGACATCGAAGATATCCCTGTGTGGATGGGTGAGAGAGATGACATACACAACATTACTGAGGCATATAATGAAGTCCAAGTCATAGTGGATGGTGGAGCAGGTGTAAATTTCCTATCAATGGAGCTCTACCAAGAATGGGGTCTCCCACTAATGCAAAAGGCTAATTTCAACATATGCCTTATCGACTGGCGTGTCCACAAAGGTCGTGTCCACAAAGGTCGCAGAAGTCTGCTTTCCCCTTCAATTCACAATCTTGGATCTCCCCAAAAAATCCTATCAAATCTTACTGGGACACCTTGGTTACGAGAAGCATCAATCCTCCATGACTAGGGAACTGATAGACTAACAATCCAGAATCGTGACACCACAGTGAGGGTGAATGTGGGGATAGGATCTATAAAACCAATTGTGCCTAGAGCATCGGATGACACATCTTCAAACGACAATCTCAAGCAAATCAGCTCCCTTGCAACAGGATGCCATAACGGGTGATTAACAAAGCAATGTCAATAACTAGATACAAACATTGGCAACCATCGACAACTGCCATTCATTAGACCCCATCTTCTCACAGATAGATGCTAAGGCACTACAAGTAGATCCTCCAATCACACATGAAGAACCAATCGATCTAGAGATGCCATTCTTTATGGCTGACCTCGAGTGGAATAATGAACCTGAAGAAGGTACCCATACCAATGATGACTCAGATTTTCCTTGGGACCTTGAAACTGAGGCTGAGAATGCTGAAATTGAAGATCAAATCTTTGATAATGACTTAGCCATTTTGCATGCCCTAATGGGGTAGTCAAACTCCCAAAAGTTGAACCTCCAATGTTGAATAACAACAGAAGATCCCGCAAGGAAGCTAAAGGAGGAAATCGCGAAAAAGCCAAGGCCGAACACTTCAATGAATTAGAACGAGTCCAAACAAGGATCGTCAAATTATACATTCCATAGTGAGCTCCCTCAAAATCAGAACCGCCACCTCTTGAATGGTCCCCTGAGGGACTAGTAGGAGTATGCGCAGCAAATGAACCCTTACTTGGAAACACCTTACTAGTGGAAAAGTTACCCCACAGTTCCCAACGTAAGAAGTTTCGGAAATATAAGCCACATGTGCAGATGAAGCTCGATCAAGAGACTTCAGAAAAAGAAAGTCAAAAAGAGCCTAACAAATTGGTAAATGCAACTATGCCACCCAGTGCACATGGCACATGTCAGGCTAGTTCAACACCATCAGAGGCCGATCTTCAAGAAGTGCCAGAATACTTCAAGAATTACACAAGTGGCAGTGCGCCAATAGCAATGCCAAGACCACTAAGACAATCTGAAGTTCAAGAAACTGATAGCATTGGAGAAACTCCAATCTATGAGGGACCGGCAAAAACACGCACAATAAACCTCATCCTTGAAGGGGAGGAAGAAAAACTGGTTTTCATTGGGAAACACCTTCGACAAGAAGATGAAACCAAACTCAAAGCACTCCTAATGGAATACTGTGACTGCCTAGCATGGTCATACAAAGAGATGAAAGGAATTTCACCAAACATGGCAGTACACATGATACCTTTAAGGGAAGGTGCCCACCCTACTTAGTATGTGGACCTTATCGCACAAATCCTAAGTATGGCACCATGGTTTATGACAAGCTGGAAAAACTCCTAGATGCCAAATTCATCTATGAGATAGAGCACACTGATTGGGTTTCACCCGTTGTCATTGTGCCTAAACGCAACAAGAAGCTCACAATATGCGTAAACTTAAAAAATGTGAATGTCGCCACAATTAGGGATCACTATCCCCTACCCTTAACAGAAACAATGTTGGAAAAGGTGGCAGGCTCTGAAATATATAGCTTCTTGGATGGCTTCAGTGACTATAACCAAGAGCAAATCACTCCTAAAGACCAATCAAAAACATCATTTGCTACAGAATGGGGTATTTTTGCATATAGAGTCATGCCATTCAGCCTTTGTAATGCCTAGCCACATTCCAACGAGTCATGTTCACATCTTTCAAGTCATTTTTGAATAAGATTTTACAACTGTTCTTGGATGATTTGTGCATCCATTCAAACAAAAAAGACCACTTCAAATGTCTTGAAGCAGTACTAATCAAATGCAAGGAGTATGGCATCTCCCTAAACCCAACAAAATGCCAGTTCATGGTCACCCATGGAGTTGTATTGGGACACATCGTCTCTCAACATGGAATTGCAACTAACATGGACAAAATCAAAATCATCATGGAATTGCCTCCTCCTACAAATTCCAAAGGTGTACAGGTCTTTATGGGACATGCCAACCATTATAGAAGATTTATATTGTGGTATGCCATGATAGCTAGACCACTTTACAAATTATTAGTGGAATTCTTATGGACTGAAGAGTGCGACCAAGCCTTTGAGCTTTTAAAGTGGCACCTAATCACAACACCGATCCTTATATCTCTGAATTGGGATATTGATTTTCATGTTCATACTGATGGATCCAAGTATGCAATTGGGAGTGTGCTTTGTCAACCTGGTCAACATAAGAAAGACTACCCATTCTACTTTGCCAGTTGACAACTCAATGATGCAGAGATCAACTATACCACCACAGAAAGAGAAGCCCTAGCAATGGTGTATAGTGCAAAGAAATTTCAGCACTATCTACTGGCAAATGATTTTGTCTTCTACACCAACCATGAAGCATTGCTTTATCTTGTGAACCGTCCGTGCACAATAGGAAGAATAACCAGATGGCTCCTCTTGCTTCAAGAATTCAACTTCAAAATAGTGGTCTGCAAAGGTGCCAACACTACATTGTCGATCACATGTCTCGTGTCAAGTCGAGAGAAGAAGCCACTGGAGTAGAAGACGACTTACCAGATGCCACACTATTTCAAATAGATGTTGTTCCAGAGTGGTGTGGAGATATCATTGGGTACTTGATGGCAGGAAGGCCACCCCCTGAAATGAAAGTAGATGCCTAAAAATTGAGTATAAAGGCTGCACCCTATGAGCACCCTATCAACTCATTGCAGGACAACTGTACAAGATGGGCAAGGACCAAATATTAAGAAGATGTGTAATGCCTCATGAGATCATGCCAATCCTAAGTGAAGTCCATGAAGGCATTGCAGGAGGGGGAAGCCATAGCAAGAAAAGTTCTCCTCGCAGGCTACTGGTGGCCAACACTGTGGGCAGATGCCTATGAATGTGTAAAAGGCTGTGATGTATGCCAACAGACTACTAAACCACAACACAAAGACTTCAATCCCCTAACAACAGTTGTTGCACAAAAACCATTTGAAAAATGGGGGATTGACTATGTGGGTCCCATACATCCAGCAAGCAAAAGGAACACAGGCATGCTACATCATTGTGGCCACTGATTACTTTACAAAATGGGCTGAAGCTAAAGCAATCAGAAAGGAAGATGCCAGAAGCACAGCAAGATTCTTATACGAAAATGTGATCACCCGATTCGGATGCCCCATTGAAATTGTGTCGGATAGAGGCACACATTTTGTCAATGAGGTAATCTAAGAACTCTTATCTGGCTTCATGGTAATCCATAGAAAAAGCACACCCTACTACCCCCAAGGGAATGGACAGGCCAAATCCACCAACAAAATAATATGCATTATCCTCACCAAGGTAGTAGAACCATAGCGTTTTGATTGGGCAGAGAAACTAAATGCAGCCTTATCGGCATACAGAACCACACTCAAGGTCAGTACAAGGAACACACCTTTTCAATTGGTGTATGGCCTTGAAGCTATGGTCCCACTAGAATTTGTAATACCAAGCCTACGCATAGCAGTACAAGAACGCATGGGAGACCATGAATCCTTGAAAGAAAGACTCTATCAGTTGGAGAAGCATACAGAGACAAGATTAGTCGCCTACCATGTCATGACAATGGAAAAATGCAGAAGAAAGGCATGGTTTGACAGAAATCTTAAAGCTAAAGACATCAAGGAAGGCGACTTAGTCTTGTTATACAATGCCAAAGTACACAAGAAGAAACTAAAGTATCTAGGTCAAGGACCCTACAAAGTATGAAAGATGAATCCCATCGGAGCTATGCTGCTAGAAACATTGGATGGAGTCCAATTCAACACAACAATAAACGGGAGCCAACTGAAGCGCTACTACATCCCTGACAAAAACAAAGATTTGGGAAACCAAGTCTTCCTTAGTTAGGATTAGATTGTATCATGAGCACTCACTAGCATATGTACATCTTCGCACATATAGGTAGCATCAATCAATTTTAACCTAGGGCTCAGAAGTGATGCCTGAGTTCTAGCTGCCCTATGAAAATCCTGGCAACAAAAAAAGCGTATAGTTAGTCCCTACCTAGCTACTACTAGGTTACGTGCACTCACAAGCTTTCGCTTAGACACATAGATGATTGCATGAATAATTATACCACACACTTTCATTCCACACTCTCAAAGCATGTATAAAAATAAGATCTCTCACACACACACAGAAAGGTCATACCGGCATGCCAACCAATCTAATGATCAATGGTACACCACATGCACATGGATGCAGGTTCAGAAAAGATGCCGCCACTAAAGAGGATGCCCAGAAAGAGCCCACCACCTCAACCATGAGACCCCCCTCTAGAGTTCACAGAGCCATCTACATCCTCGCAACCATGGTGACCATAGGCATTTGTGGTCTAGAGCAATAGCTCCAAAGAGGATTCAGTGCATGACCAAGAAGATCAAATGCCACCCCAATCACCACCGGCCTACACAACCATTGACGGGGCCCAGTCACTGGAACTTGTTTGGCCACCCACATCGACTTATGCTCTTTCCCAAGAAGCAACATCTTACTTAGAGCAAAGGGGTAGGCAGTTTGCATGAGAGCCTAGAAACCTTGGAGGACAGTCCTACAATGACCACATACATCAGGGACTTTCTCCATTCTTACCACTCCAGCAATGCAAAGGTTGGCAAGTATGGTACAATCACTGTACATCAGATCCCACTAAACATTATCCTCGACAGTACAGTCATTCAAAGGGCTTTCTCACTACCAACACATGGTGCCAAATACCCTACATGGCCTGTCGATGCAAAGTTTCTCGAGGTACAGTATCTCCTCACCAAGGGAACACTATTCCATAGGGACGGCATATTGCTTTGCACAATCCTTAACCATCGCCTCAAGGAAGTAGCACAATTCTTATCCACAATCCTAGGGGTTAAGTGTGGCAAGAATCGATCCCTTCCACTCCGCACATTTGTTTTGCTGAGTAGGAAGCTAAAACAAGACTAGCTCCAGCACTTAGTCATCTTCTTTACAAAGAAACTAGATGGTTTATCAGGCCAAAAATGTAAAACTCCACACTTATTGGCTATAATCATCAAGAAAGAGAAATGACTCTGCCCCATCCACCAAGACCAATTGAGAAGTTGGACATACCCTTCTCACCAGTATGGGAGTTGTCACCAACTTCTCCTACTATCACATTGATAAGTGCAGATGCCTTAGAAGAAATACTTAATCTGGAGATTGGGATTGAGGAATTGCCCCACGAGATGCTACAACTTAGTGCACAACTGCAACCAATATATCTCCAACAACAACAGCAACCAGAGCCTGAGGCAAGATCGACACCAGAACCTGAGGAAAGATCAGCACTAGAGCCTGAGGCTACATCATCACTAGAACTAACCATCGACTCCATGCCAGTCGATGAGCCACAAGGGGAGATAGTTCCAAATCAATAGTATGACCATTGTACACAAAGGACTGAAATACCATTGGAACAACCTCCCCCAAGTACTACAGAATCATCGAGATGGATACATGGGCACCACTTGTATCAGTAGTATTGCCAGACCTCATCATCGTCTGTCATTCTCCAACATCAAGCTAGACAAATGATCCAAATGTCATAACTATTCACTAGCTTGGCCAATGAAGAATATGCAAGAGAATTGGACAGATAGATTGCAACAGAAATCAAAGACCAATTCTAGGCAAGCGGCATAGAGGTCAAGGCACTTCGGGCGCAAATAGATGAGGAGGAGGTAGAAGAAGTGTGCATGAACCAAGATCTCGAACCAAGATCTCCAAGCTCAAGAGAAGGCAGTGAGGGATGTGACCTCCAACCTCCACCCAAGTCAAACACAGCTGACAGTAGTAATACAAGCAATGGCAATCCTACAGACCTACTATAACTCCTTGACATCTACACATGCTCAGCAGACAAAGATAGTGGCACAAGCTCGACTCACTCTAATTCACAAAGAAGAAGAGCTCCAGGATTGCAAAGACAAGCTTGAAGAAATGAAACAATCTTTGGCAGTACGTGACTTCAGCATTGACGAGCTTACAAGGGAATGTAAGCTCAAGAGGCCAACACTTCACAAGCACAAATCTTGGACCAATGGTTCAATACCACTGAAGACATTCCTCAATAGGCAAAGGTCACCTTGCAAATGAGAAAGCTTAAGGAGGCATATACAACCATCTACCACCATCAATACAAAGAAAAAATGAATGAGATGCACTCCCAAAAGATAATCATCTCCAAGCTTGAACTCCAATTGCTAGTGCACAACAATGAGGCATTGGAAGACAACACCAATGAAGCCCCACTACAATGCACAATGGTGGTGTACCAAGAGCTTGTGGCTGCTCTACAAGTGGAAGATCACCTCAATGCACACATGCTTATCCAATGGAAGCAACTCCAAATCAGGATCATATCTACTCATCCAACAATCAAATGGGAACGTTCCATAGGGACCAAAACCCTACGCATAATTTGCCAAGACTTGTCTAAAGATGAGAAAAATATCTTCTGCTTGTCTACACATGCTGGGTTTATAGCACTCAAGACGGATGCTTTCATTGCATATGTATACCTCATGGGTAGTCCTCCCCTTAGGGTTATTGCAGGTTTGTTGCCATTGCTACAAAGGCCATTACTATTATTTACAAGGCACGACATAACCGACATCCCACCCATGCAGCTGAACCAATAAAAAGAAGTGTCGGAAGATGAAAGGGCCTATCTCACATCCAACTTCCCATATCTAACCACTCTTTCATCCAACCTCATAACCTCACTTACCCTTGCTGCTACCACCCTCTTAACCTTCCCCGAGCTTCATCCTAACATCTATTCCCTCCATCTTCTCTTTGCTCATGCCTCTCACCATTTTCAACTAACCCAACAGTCACAAACTTACGAGACCCTCACACCTAGCTTCTTCCCCTCCCTTGCTAATCCTACCCTTGAGGATTACCAAGTTGGTCAAACCATTTATGTAGTTCTTCCCCCCCTCCCCTCTGCTCCCCCTTTCGCAACTAACACTCTTCCATATTTCTACCCCATGTCCCTAGATTCTCTCCCTGCCCTGTCATCACCTCCGACACTTGTGCTTCCATCAGCAAAAAATGACACAGTATTTGATTTTGAATATTAGGATCTAGATAATCCAATTCATACTCCCATGCCAAGTTCCAATGATGGGTATGATTTTGATGAGATACCACTTCCCAGTAACCCCATCAAGGAATTTTGGAGGATGGACCCTGGCCAACTTTCCAACCAACCTTCGTCAGCATCAAATTAGTGAAGGTTGGATTAGCAAGTTGGATCCACAACCTGATTGGTGCCACCCCAAGCTCTTTGATGTAATCTTCTTGAAGGAGTACCTACATGCACCCCCATGTCTCAAAACCCATCCCAAGTTCTATGCAGTTCCACGGCGTAAAAAATGGGAAGCCAACATACACACTTTGGATGAAGATCAAACCATTAATTGGCCAATGATCGAACCATACTCTGGTGTAGAATGGAATATCCAAGGCACAATGGTCCAAGCACTTCAGCAGCATGAGCAAATAATGCACGGCAACATTGATCGCTTCCTTCGCCTAAGTACTATATTCTGTAAAACATTGGAATTCATTCTAAAGGTCCCATGTTACCTTGATTCCCATTTTCCTCCACTCAGTTTCAATCCCAATGAATGGGTCAATGCTCAGATTACAAGCCGACTTTATCAAAGAGTGATCTTCTTAGAAGCATGCCACATATCTCTATTCGAGCAAATGGTGGATACAAGCTACCTAGAAACTGAGCAAAAATTGTATGGTGCCAAGGCTTTACAATAGGATCGACTGGCATGACACAAGTTCCACAGCCACTGGACTAAAGGCATGGCAATACAGGTACATGATCCCAACAAGCCATAACCCGAGGATGGGTAATAAAATGGATCCGAGAGTATGTTGTCTCTGTGCCAACATGGACTTAGGTAGAGCAGAATGTGTGTATAGAGAGTAGCGGCAAAGCTCCGCTTGTACTTGCATAAGGCTAGAAATAATCCCTCTTAGAAATCCAACTTGCATGTTCTACATGCAAGTTCTACATACGATTCCTACATGCAACTCTTACATGCGAGTTCTACATGCAACTCCTACATGCGAGTTCTACATGCAACTTCTACATGCAAGTTCTACATGCAACTCCTACATCAACCCTTACATTTTTCCACATCCACATTATGTACATGACCTACTATATGCGGGGACTTGGTAAGAATGCATACCAGCTAATATCTATTTTGGATTGGGCTTCCAAATCATTGATTTCCTATATGTTGTATCCAGGCCGTTGATCCTAAACATCATGAACTTCTACACTTTGTTTGAGATACAGAAGCAAATGGCATGGTCCCCCCTCTTATTGGTTGTCAAGTGTGCTACACAAACCACCCAAATCCTACAATTCACATTGCTCCATGCTCCACATGTCGTCTTTGCATGTGATCACTCTGAGGGAATTGCTATAGCACATGTATATAGCACATGGTCCATGATCCACATGTCATCTTTGCATGTGCTATACGCCATGTATATATGCTTATCATTTTCTCTATTCAATGCTTACTAAGCATCGTTCTATTGAATGTTTATTAAGCATCATTTGTCAATTACCTCTCAAATCAAGGGGCAATTTCATAACTAATCCTTTATTTTTTGTATTAATTCTCAAGCACTTGCTTGAAGAGAGAAATTAAAACTAAGTGGAAGTAAGGACAAAAATATACTTTGCCAAAGTCAGAGCTGAAGTAATTGACCTCCTATGTAACCAATGAGCAGAGAGAATGCATGAAAATAAGGACAATCAGCTAAACAAATCATAGTTCCACATAGGATAATGCATCCTTGAATATTTTAAAGGAACAATTAAAATCCAAATGTTATCAAAGCATATAAAGAGAGAGAGCAAGGGGTTGAAAAATGTAGCTAACCTTTATGGCATATGAGGTATCCCTTACTTTTCTTGACCCACTCCTTGATCCATGTGATTGAGTCTGGGGGTTCAATATCAATCTTGATCTCCTTGCCAATCAAGGTTTTAACTTTGAAGGAAATCCAGTGAGAAGCTCCAAGTGCATTGCTCAAACCTGATGTACTTGTATCTAAATAGATTGCCACTTTTGGAAGAGGTTTTGGAGGTTCTCTTGTTGTCTTATGACAATTTGAACCATTATTTGGAGGTATCTTGACTATTTGGAGGGTGTTGCAAGTGTTTCAAGGAAGTTCTACCTCTATATCAAAGAAAACAATTTGTTGTTTTACATTTTTTGAGCTCTTTTGGTGCTTGTTGTCACAATTGGAGGAGGTTTTGGCCCCATTGTAGTTCCAAAGCTGCTCCACCAACTTGGAGAAATTGAGCATAGTTTTATGATTTACTATTGGTTTCAAAGAAGAGGTGAAATTCAGTACGCTCACAAAATACCTGCCAAGTTTTGAGTGAGATGATTCATTTTCCACATAAGGAGCAATTTTCAATCATTGTTTGGACTGATCTAAGAGGCATTTTGTTTCCCACTCTCAAGGATAATTCCTAGTAAGCACTCAGTTGTTGTTTGATTGCATATGGAGTTTCGTTTCTATCTCCTTTGCTCACATTTGCTGACCCTAGTCCAACTGGGGTTTTCCTTTGAAAGTACATATAGTTTTTAATTGGGTATATGCCTTGTTGAGCCAAGCAATTGCTACATTGGTATTAGAGATTCGATTTTCTTTCTAGAGAGTGTGAGGTACAATCAAGGATAGCCACTAGTTTATGGCACTGACGGAATCCTGCAAAGATGTCATGATGGATAGTGGCACATCCAACCCCAATGTGGAGGAGGATAAGGATGATCCAAGACACTCCATTAATATATCTGAAATGTATAGCCAGATGACAGTAGGAGGGCAAAAGTTTTATGTATTTAGAATAGTAAATCATTTCTAATCTTATAAATTAAGAATTGCTGGAAACAAAGGCAAGGAAGCAAAGAATGACAAAGACAAAAAAGCATCTTTAGAAGTGTATACCAAAAAAAAACCAAAATTAGAGAGGAAAATAAACTTTGTGAGAAAAACCATTCATATATTTACATTGCACCTTCCACAAAGAATAATATTTGGAAGCTTTATGTTGGTAGATAGTGAAACTGGCAAACAGTTAAAGCTATCTGGTCCCCATCTTGGAGATGAAAATGTAGGACTCTCACCATAAGATGCAATCACCTCACTCACGTACAAGTCCTCTCCATTATGATGTAGAGTCTATCATCTATATCAATATGGATACTATCATCTAGCACTCCAAAATCTATGGCTTTCCAAAAGCACTTGACCAAAGAATCAGACCCAGAGCATAAAGTCTAAAAGCCTTTGAGCTTTCTTCTTGCTTAGCATACCTTAAGATCATGGTATTTCATGTAACCGTAGCACCATGAGTTAGCTTGTCAAAGACACATCATGCATCATCCACACTCACACTTTTTACGTATGTATCCACCAAAATGTTTCTCTGACCTGGTCAATCGAATAGCCGACCTAGTCTATAGATATGCCAAATAGATTTGGGGTAGATTTTCTCCACACCCACGATGTTAGAATCATCAAATTATGCACAAAAAATAGAGGATCTTAGTCTCTTGGCATTTGGCTATTCAACACTTCATTGTGACACTTGGCAGACTCTGAGTCATCTTCCTCTCAGATTCAGGATGGTTGCACATATCTTGCACACGCATGCCACCCATGTAAAGTCACATATTGTCGACTGTTTTTTGGCATTGGTTCCTACACACATACATCAGCCTTTTACAACCTCTTGGTTACTCCCGACACTCAGTTGTCACCATTATGTTATAGGATTGGTTTTTGGCATACACGCAATTCGTCCACCATGACTTGGTTTTGACAACTTAGCATAAGCCCACAACGGGAGCTCTTACACAATGTTCTCATGGGTGGACACTCGAACACTTTTAGTGTACCACGTGCATTCAAAAGGAGGGGCATTTTAATTTTCACTTTTTGGAAAAAATTAACAAGATTACAATAATAGGAGGGGTTTTTTACTTAGATTTTTGAAAAAAATCTATTAATTCATAAGTAAAGAGGGGTGATTTTAGTTGAGTAGTTTTTTAAATACCCCTTGAATGCAAGTGATACCTAGGATTTCTTAGTAGTGCACCCTCGAGCCCCTGAGGGGAAGCCTCTAGCATAGAGCACCAAACCGCCTCTAGCATGGAGAGATTCACATCACACAATCGATGATACAGGTCATTCATGACTCTAGATGAGATAAGTGAGTGGAAAGAGCACTTACTTCAACCATTAATTGTCATAGGGTATGTTCCAGTTTATGACAATGACTCGAGCCTCATTGGTCTTGAGCAATTGGACACAAATGTTGCACTTGCTAGCATGGATCATCCAACACATTCTGATCATGCACATTTGATGGTAACCCCTCAATGCAAGTCACACTTAATGGTAAGCCCTTAGCACAAGGTAGTCCCACATACATTAGCACAGTCTGATTCTAGTGATGTATAGCCATCACTTTCGTGCATGGATCTGACTCCATCTAATGCCAAATGTAGTTATTCAGTAGGAGTTTATAATCATGCAATTTTTCAGCATGTAAGTCCTCAAAATGAGGTACTCACATCTCTAGTAGCATGCAGAGATACATGCAATAGTGCATTCATCTCCTTGTGTGATTCTATTACAACATCCATCACTGATGCTTTCACCTTTGACATGGAGCATACCTTGGACACAGTTTCCATGATCAGTATATAGATCATTATGAGACATTTCAGCATCGAGAACTCGCCTGCCCAGAGTCGTGCTGTAGGCGAAGAAGGAAGTCGGCCCCTATCCTGTCACAACCTCTGGCCACCACCACTCTCCTGGGTCCCAATCAAGCTCTGACAGGGCCCGCCCCTCCCAGAGCCAAAGACGCCAAAGCTGCATCTGGTCCTGCTCGATGCTAGGGTCGGTACGCCAGACCTTCCCCAAAAGGCCTACGACCCGAACCCTCTGCCATGGGAGTAGGGGGTCGATGAGCGCATCCTCTCTCCTGAGTCGTCCATCCCCAGAAACTGTGAAGAAGGAGATAGAGGAGTCATCCATACGTCCTGCGATCACCAGTGGGATGCCACGGGGGGTGAACTGTCCCAGCCAGCGGGTGTCACCAGGCATGAGGACCTGAGGCTCAGGTGGAACCAACCAAACAGCTGGGATCACACCGTCGATCTCCGTGCGTCTCGCCTGGGCTCCACGTGCACCTCCAGTTGCGTCTGCAAGATCAGCCAACGCCAGATGTCTGTACGTATCCCTCCAAACTCGAAGGGACCGGGCTGGCCCCCTCATCCAGCCGTCCCACCTGATATGTGATCTCTCCCCCAACTGAAGGCCCTCGGCATCTCTGACCTGACCGTTCCAGATAAGCGGCTGGCGATCGATCTCCTCCTGACAGCTGGGAGGGGACTGAATGAGACTGAGGCGGAGCCGCCTCCAAACCATGAGGAGGCTACGAACGAGTGGGGAACGGGGCTGAGTGAGCGGGGCGGAAGTGAAGATCCACCTGAGGGACGGTAGCCACTCTCCACCTCAACGCGGGACACAAGAACCAACTCCCTGCTGAAGTAACATCTTCCACGTCTGCCCCCCCGGGGTCAAACCGCGGATGACAAGCTTGCCTAACAAGGCCTGACTCTGAAGCTCTGGATCGATGACCCCCAGGCCACCCTCAGCCTACGGAAGAATGACTGTCTGCCAAGCAACCCTGGCTCTGGTATCTCTAAGACCATCCTCCCCGAACCAAAGGAAGTTCCGAACCAACCTCCTGAGCTGTGCCACGCTGGATCTCGAGAAGCACCAGCAGGAAGCCACATACCAAGCCGTGGCCAGGAGGACCTGGTTAACTACCAGGGCACGACCTGCAAGAGAGAGCTTAGCAGTGCTCCAGAAAGCCAGCTTCCGTCGGATGGAGTCTAGCACCGGGAGAAACTGCTGAGCTGGCGTGATGTCTAGGCCAACCTGAAAGCCAAGGTATCTAGCTGTCTGTCCCCGTGGAATCCATCTGAAACCCAAAAATCGCCCCCACTGAGAACACGCCCCAGGGTCTGTGAGAAAACCAACTGATTTGTTCCAGTTGATTTTCGCACCAGCGGCCGAGCAAAAGACCTCCAGGGCCATCCGCACCCTCTCTAGCATCCTCTCATCGTCCTGGACATAAAGGGCTGTATCATCTGCGTACTCCGAGTCCAAAAGCTCCGTGTCCTCCCGGAGTGGAAGGCGAACACCCCTGATCTCTGTGGACCTCGCCCGAAGGTAGTAAGTCATGGCCTCGGCGAAGAAGAGAAACAGGTAAGGAGCAAGGGGGCAGCCCTGACGCACTGATCTCTCCAAGCTAAAGCGCTCACCCATCCTGCCTCCAATGATGACCCTGCTAGACGCTGTCCTGTACAAAGCTGAGATACCCTGAATCCAACCTGTCGGGAAACCTAGCCGCTGCAGAGTCCCCTCCAAAAAGGACCAGTCCACGCGATCGTAGGCCTTCTCGAAGTCGAGAAGTAGAATGGCAAGGTGTGATCCGCTGTGCTGAGCCCACTCCGCCGCCTCTGAGAAGGTGAAGACATTATCCAGGATACTGCGATCCTGGACAAAGCCTGTCTGAGTGTCATGGATGAGGTCTGGGAGTAGAGGCCGAACTCTGGCACTGATCATCTTGGCGAGGATTTTGTAGGCAGTGGTAAGGAGAGTGATCGGACACCACTGGCGAATCTCCTGTCTATCTCCTCCCTTCGGGATGAGGCAAATCAGTCCCGAGGAAAGGCTCTCTGGCATCTGACCGCTGCTGAAAATCCCCTGCAGAGCTGCAAGGAGGGGCTGATGGATCTGGTCCCAGAAGGAGGTGAAGAATGCCCGGGATAGCCCATCCTCACCTGGGCATTTCTGTCCGTCGATGGCCATCAAGGCCTCCAACATCTCATCCATGGTGAACGGTGCCAACAATGTCGCCTGCATGCTAGGCTGGACCAGGGATGGAATGTGCCTCCACACCTCCTCACGGGCACGACTAGCACGAGGGGCAAGCGGCTCCTGCTGGAAGAGGGTTCTGTAGAAGTCAGTGGCCAACCCCAGGACCTCCCCCGGATCCGTAACGATGTGACCATCTGCTGTCCTGAGACTCCGAAGCTGATCACCTGCAGCTCTCTGGCCATGCGTCCTGAAGAACTCCCTGCACATCCGGTCACCCTTCCGGGCCCAGAAGGAGAGAGAGGCGTGATAGGAAAACTCTGAGCGACGCTGGAGTGTCTCCTCCAGAAGGGCTCTGGCTCGAAGGGCCTGGATCCGAAGCTCCTCCGAGCCCGAGGAAGCCTGCTGGAGTCGCTGAATGGAGGCGAGGTCCCTCCGAAGAGCTCTCTCTCTGCCCCACCAATCCTGTCGAACCTGTAGGGCTGCGAGCTGGCAGATCTGGCTGGACTCCTGCAAAGCCTGCGCAACCGAGTCAACCAGATCCACGCACTCGCCCCAGTCTCTGTCCCAAAGACTGCAAATACTGCTGCGCACCTCCACCCTCGAGAAAATGGAGTTGGGAATCCTGCATGACCGGGGGGGAAGGGTCTGGGCTGCCGAATCTAATGATAGGAGCACAGGCACATGGTCGGAAAGTGTCGTCCCTGGAACTATACCCGCCTGACCGCCTCTGCTGATGGCCCAATCACTGACATAAAATCTATCAAGCCTCTCCAGGAGTCTGCCTCCTTCCCTGCGGAAGCCCCATGAGAAGTCCAGGCTCCCGTGCCAACGCCGGAAGGACGGGTCTCTCCAACTGTCCCTCCCTCCTGTCGCGAAGATGAAAGAGTCCCAAGCTGACTGCTCTGCCTGAGCCATACCTGTGAACTCCGGACCTCTGCCCTGCTGGTCCTCCAAGGTCTCCAGATTGTTGAAGTCACCTCCAACAATCCAGGAATCCATGTCTAGAAGAATCCCTGTAAGTGTCCTCCAGAAGGTGGCTCTGCATCGGAGGTCTGTGGGAGCATAAATGTTGAGGATTCCTATTTTGGATCCCTCCAAATCCAGGCCTACCCAAAGGGCCCGGCCTGGGATCAATGTGCCATGACCGAAAACTCCCTGGGCTAACTGCTCGCACACGGAGGTACAGACACCCCCACTCCTCCCCTGTGTGCCGATCGAGGGCTCCTAATAAGTGTAGGAACGTCCAGGGAGAACCTTCCTGCAGCTACGGGAATGAGCCGCAGAAAGCTTGTGCTCCTGGAGCAGAAGTACATCCAAACGACCAATCACTGCAGGCTGAAGTTCCTGTCGCAAAATGAGCTTCCTGGGACCATGGGTGCCAGAAGAGTGAAACCCGTTCACATTCCAGGATACGAGGTGTAGGCTCATGGAGAGGGATGGGAGGCTGAAGAAGCAGACATATCGGAATGGAGGCGCTGCCGCTTATGAGAAGGTTTGGAGGGGGAGACGGGGTCGTCCTGCTCGTTCTTCAACACCTTCAGCAAAGGCGAGAGGCCTTTGGTGCCATGAGCAAATGCTTTCTCGAGCCAGCTCGAGATCTCTGAAGTGGTCATCCCATAGAAGGTTCGGAGTTTCTGATGAGACCAAGCTCTGACATCCTGGGGGAGGGGCCATGACAGGGGAGGTCTGAGGATCACAATCAGTCAGAAGCGTTTGGCGGCGCAACGCCACCGCAGGTGCACATCGCCCTCGGACCACTGAGTCTCGAGAAGCTGTCCACCGGACGGGCCTATCCAGGAGCAAACCTGGGCGTGTGTCTGCTCTCTGAGAGCCTCCCAAACCGAGTCGTCTGTCCAGGTCTCGGTGCCATCGCTGAGGAACGTGAAAGCGAAGCTAGGGCGAAGCTAGGGCCGTCCCTAGGGGCCAAGGCGGCAATCTTCCCATCCGCCCCTTTGCGGAGCAGGAAGATACTGATGTCGAGACAAGCCGGGAAGGTCCCAAGGTCGGCCACATCCAAGTAGTCCCAGGGGCCAGATCTGTAAAAGTCTCGAGGAAGCTCTCTCTCCTGAAGCTGAGACCCATCAGAGTCTGCCACTGAGGGGCTAGCGGACAGGGAAGCCTGCTCCAGTGGTGGTGTAGACTCCGGGTGTCCTGCCAGCGTGGGGGGAGGGGGAGGAGGCTGAGGGGTAGGCGACTCGGACTCCACGGAGGCGACTAGCGGAGGAGGTGGAGGAGGAGCGGGGGCTGCCCTCGGCTGGGAAGCCGACGGTGCAGCTAGCTCTGTAGGAGAGTCGAGGGGGACGGGGGGGGGGGGGGGATGGGGGTGCATCTGGAACTGGGGCTGAGAGGGAGGAGGAGGAGACTGAGGAAGAAGAGGCGTGGGCTGAAGCTGCGGGTCAGGCGAAGGGGGGGGAAACTGGGAAAGGGGCTGGGACTGAGTGGAAAGGGGCGGGGGAGCGGGAGAGAGGGGGATCTGAGGCTGTGAAGGGCGGGCTGCCGTCGAAGAAGAAGCTCTCCCAGGTCCCTGGGGCGGCTGCTTGTCAGGTCTCTGGGGTGCTGCTGCAGGAAGGGTAACCTCTGCCTCCTTGCCTTTATCCGAAATCTTCTTGTTCTTTCCTCTTTTCCTTCTAACCTCGGTCCAACCGCCCACTAACTCTGGACCGGACTCCGGCTGCCTCGGCTCCTCCTGACGTGGCTATCCAGGGGGGGGGCGGGGGCGGAGGGGGCGGGGGCGGGGGGGGTCGAGACGAGCTGGCGAAACGTGGACAAACAGCCGCCAAGTGCCCAAAGCCGTGGCACCTCAGGCACTGACCTGGCTGTCCAGTGACTATCATGCTCTGGGTGATGCTGCCGACATCTGTCACGATCTCGATCACTGCAGGGAGAGTCGCAGGATCTGCCACAGCCACACGGACTCGGGGGGCTCCTGCCGTAGTCACTGCGTCGGCGAAAGTGTCATGCATAACCCAGCCAAAGTGGGAGCCCAAGTCCCTGACAATCGGCCGCAGCTCAGCAGTAAGACCTGGAAAAACTAGTGTCACTGGGTGGCGAGGTATACGGAACCGAACATCAAAATCCACTGCGCTGAATCCACGGTACCACGGGACTATCATGATAATCTTTCCATCCACCGATGTGGGGGAACCGGCAATCAGGTTGCTCGCAGCTTTCTCATTGGAGAGTCTGAGCTAGAAGATGCCCCTTCCCATAAGGGCCACCTCCTCAATATGGCCATCCTCTAGCAGGAGAGTGGACTGGAGCCAGTCCCTGATGGCTGATCTGGAGGGAGAGTGTCCAATGACTCTACCGTAAACAGAGGTACGGGCAAAGTCAATGGCAACCTCCTGAACACGAGATGATTGTTGCTCTGTCAGGATAACGCGGTAGGCATCTGGAGAGGGAGGGTCCGACTGGGCCTCCGGATCCGGGCAGGGAGCCGCCATACCGCCAAGACTAACTGCAAGCTTCCGATGAGGAAAAGGATGCCACCCAAAAAAAAGGGGGTCGAAGCGGGAGGGTGGAGCCTGGGTGTGGAGAGGACGGTTGCGGAGGCGGAAGGTGGAGAGAATGGAGGGCGGAGGACGGAGGGGCGAAACGGAAGGCTGGGAGGCGGGGGTGACGCGGGGGGAGTGGGGGCGGAGAGTTGGTGAAGTGAAGAGGCGGCGGGAGCGGGGTGAGGCGAGGCGGGGCGGAAGGGAGGGGGTGGAGGAGTGGAGCGGACGGGCGGGCGAGGCGGAGTGGGGGGCGGGGGGCTCGGGGGCGGGGGGCGGGGTGCCAAAAAAAAAAAAAAAAAAAAAAAAAACGGGGGGCGCGGAAGGGCGGGGGGGGCGGGGTTGGTGTGGCGAGGGGCGGAGAGGTGAAGCGGGGGGCGGGGAGAGCAGAATGGAGGGGGGGGGCGGGTGAAGCGAGGGGGGTCGGGCGGGTGAGGCTGAGCGGCGAGAGGGGGGGTGAGGTGAAGCGAGGGGGGGGGGTTGCGTGAGTCGAGGTGAGGCGGAAGGGGGCGGGATGGAAGGGAGCGGAGAGGCGAGGGGTGGCTGAGACGAGGGAGGGGGGGGAGAATGGAGGTGAGGGGCGGCGATGGAGAGGCGAGGTGGAAGGGAGCGGAGGGACGAGGTGGAGGGGAGCGGAGAGGCGAGAGAGCGGCGAGGTGGGTGAGGGCGGAGGCGAGGGGCGCAGCAAGGTGGGCGGCGGGTGAGGGAGAGGGGGGGCGGGAGGCGAGGGCGGAGGGGCAGGGGGTGGGGGTGGGGGTGGTCGAGGCGAGGGGAGGAGCTAGGGGGGGGGAGGTAGAGCTAGCGGTGGGGGGGAGGGGAAGCTCGCAGGAGCACGGCTCCTCACAATCCAGGATTCTCCTGGTGCTGACCTGCATACGTGTTGGCCATGATATGGGATATGATGATATGGCAACTATCGTTATCGATGAGAACTGTCACATTATAAAGAAAGCTAGAGCTAAGAGCTTCACTAGAACTTCAAAAGGCATTCTTCTCAAAGAAATCAAGGAAGAATGTCAAGTCCCTAAAGTGTAGTTATTGCAAGAAGCTAGGACATATGGAGGGTCATTGCTTCAAGAAAATGGCAAAGGAGTGGACAAAGGAGCATGCAAACCTAGTTGTAGATGAGACTAATGAAGAGAATCAAAGTTGGACCCTCTACTATTCCCGAGGAGAAATATTTCACTATAGATGTCTTGGGTTTATCTCTTTTAGGAGAGATAGACGATGAATGGACTTTCTAAAGTCATGTGCATTTCAGGTACTCTACCTTGGGTAATCCCCTAAAAGTGGTTGTAATAAATTGAGGATGTTTTTATCTTCTTTGTTTCATAAAGGGCTCAAACACCCCATGTACATAGTTAGGAGATAGGGGGTTGTTTTGGATGTACTTTGTCATGATGGTTTTTCCATATCAAGATTGATCAAGTCTCATGATGTTGTTGCATTTCCCTAGACCAATGAGCTAATCATGCATCCATAGCCTCTAATACTGTTGAGCCTTAAGCGATGAGAGTGCTTTGTTCAACCTTTGAATCATGCTCAAACTTAAGCCCCTAAGACTGTATGGGATGTACAGTTAGGATATCACCATCATGGTTGGCTTCTAGAGCCACTCACACTAGCTCTGAAGGGGGGTTTGTGGGATATCAAGTCCTAGTATTCCTAGAGTGTAAGTGTTCTATAGTTGTGTGGTGTGAAGTGTTCTTCAGTTCCAGTTGCCCTTTGGGTGGTTGCACGGTCACTTGGCCTTTAGGGATGGATTAGGATAGATTAGATTCTATGTGTGACATCCTAAATGATGTTAGTATGGTGCACAGAGATAGCTACCTCATCCTATAAATGAGGATTCGTACTTGCTATATTATAACTAATCACATCAACCCTTTGCATCTCTCTCTGTTCCTATCATGTGATTGCTTGTTTTACATTTTGAAGTGTATTTTGAAATATCCTTCCAACCATCTGAGTTTTGAAGTTCTAATGTTTTTTTATTCGAAAGAAAAACTTGGAATCTGAAAATACATCATTTAATGATTTTTCTTAATTTTATTTCTTTAAAATTTGAATTTGAAATTGAGATCAAGAAGGACCTTGGGTATCTTACACCATGACCAAGGGCCTCCCCTACCAAAATGACCTTGGGTATCTTACACCATGACCAAGGTCCTACCCTACCAAAACAAGAGTGCCACCAAGGTCTATTTTAAAACCAATCTTGGATTTACTCCTACACTACAAAGGCTTTTCCTTGTAGGAAGGAGTGCTACTACCAAGTTCAGTTTGAATACCAACCTTGGGTATGCTCCACCTTGCACAAGGCCCTCCCTTTAAAAATGATAGATATCACTAAGTTTGATTTTAAACCCAACCTTTGGTATCCTCTAACATTACCAAGGCTCTCCCTTGTATGAAGGACAGGTGCCACCAAGGTCAATTTTAAAACTGACCCTGGACATCCTCCACCTTGTCTAGGGCCCTCCCTTTCAAAAGGAGAGATGCCACTAATATTGGTTTGAAAATGACTTAGAGTATCCTCCTACATTACGAAGGCTCTTGATTGCATGAAGGAGAGGTGCCACCGAGGTTAGTCTTAAAATCTAGCCTCCACTAGCTTTCTTAAGGCCCTTTCCTAAAGAGAGGCGCTACCAAGGTTTGTTTTAAAATTGACCTTGGCTATCTTCCTCTATTACCAACTATTGCCCTGCAATAATGAGAGGTACTATAATTATTGGTTTTAAATGGATCTTGGGTGTTCTCCACCTTGCTTGATGCGCTCCCCTTCTAAAAGGAGAGTTACCACCTTGCCTAAGGTTGTATCTTTTCACAAAAAGAAGTGCCACCAAGATTGGCCCTTGAGTATCATGCCCAATTGTCAAGGCTCTCCATTGCAAGAATGTGATGTGTGACCAAGGCTTGTTTCAAAATCGACTTTGAGTATCCTGCATCCTCCATCATCAAGGCTCTTACTTGCAAGGACAATGGTGCTACTAAGGTTAGTTTTAAAATAGACCTTGCGTAAATTCAATATTTCAAGATTGGCCTCTTATTCCAAATTTAAAATTTACCTTGGGTATTCTATGGCTCAGTGAGGCCCTTTTTGTCCAAAAGGAAAGGTATCATCAAGGTAAGTTTTAAAGTTAGCCATTCTCCTCCATTACCAAGGCTCTCCATTAGATAAAGTTGAGTTGCTACCAAGGTCAACTTCGAAACCAACTTTGTATTTTCCCCACGTTGCATGATTTTCTCCCTCCCAAAAGAGCTAGAGGTGCCATGAAGGTTGGTTTTAAAATTGACCTTTAGTATCCTCCTTCATTACGTAGGCTTTGCCTTACAAGAAGAGAGGTACTACCATTCTTGGTCATCCTAGACCTTGCCAAAGGCCTCCCCATCCAAATGGAGAGGTGCTATGTATGTCCATTTTAGGATGACCTTGGTTATCCTCCTCTATACCAAGGCTCTCCCTTGAAAGAAGGAGAGGTGGTAACAATGTCAAAAGAAGTGGATAAAATAATTCTAGAAATTGACCCAACATAGTAAATGGCTTGTGAGATCATAGACTCTTGATATCAATTGTTTGTGTGTTTTGGTTCAAAGGTATTTAATTGAGTTGAAGAGATATATTATTGTGAGTTCATACATATAGTCTTTAGAAGCAAATAAAGACTGTTTTTTTTTAATTCTATGAATGTCTCATGATGTTTTTTTTTTAACTCTCTCATGATGTACTTTTATAATTATTTGAAATTTCATTATATTGAACATGTCATCATCTTTTTTTAAATTTATTAAATATCTCATTTTTCTTTAATGTCTCATGATATTTTAAATATATCGCACGCTTACTCGTGGAATTTAATAATTCCTTTTAATCATATTAAGTTTCTCACAATGCTCTTTATTAAAGTTCATTATAAAGAACTTTTACTTTTGATCTCTATAAGATGTTACATTTAATTTACAATTTTAATTTTGCTTTAGAAAATTTACGTAATTAGCTTAATTTAAGATATTTTTTTGTTTTGATTTGTTATATTTACAAGTACTTATAAAAATGAATTTAGAGAGCACACCGGTCCAAAAATTAATAAAATAGATGTCTAAGAAGATGTGTTATGCAGCATGAGATCATGCTTATCATTAGAGAAGTTCCTAAAAGTGTAGTAGGTGCACACTTTGCTAGTGAGGCAATGCAAGAAATCCTCTTGGCATAATATTGGTGGCCAACAATTTGAGAAGATGCCATGACTATGTAAAAAAGTGTGATCTATGTCAAAGGACAATTAAACCCCTTGACAATGGAAAGAGGTGTGATGTATGCTAAAGGACAATTAAACCCCAACACAAGGATTAAACCTCTTGAAAAAATTCTACTATTCAAAAAGCTAGGGGAATGATTTTGGGGCCCATACATCCAATTGCTAAAATAACACAAGCCCGCTGCATTATTATGGCCATAGATTACTTCACAAAGTGGGCTAAAGAAAAAGAAATGAGAAAAGTAGATGCTAGAAGCACAACAAAACTTATGCAATTACATAGTATGGACACCCCATGTTGTTGTGCTTTTGTATGAGAATGCGATAACACTATTCATAAACATTGTATCAAATAGAGGTACACACGTCATCAATGAAGTAATCAAATAAATTTTTTTTGGCTTAAATATGGTTATCGATAGAAGAAGCACATCTTACTATACTCAAGATAACAGACAAGCTAAGTCTACCAATAAAATACTCTACAATTTCCTAGCATAAATAGTTGAACCAAGTGTGCTGATTGAGAAAAAAAACTAAATCTATCCTTATGGGCATATTGGACCACACTCAAGGCTCGTGTAGAATTTATGCCTTTTCAATTGGTGTATAAATTTGAAGCAATGGTCATATACCAAGCCTTTGCATAGTAGTACAAAATGCCCAGGAGATCATCACTCCCTCCATGAAAGCATGTACCAACTACAAAAGTATAAAAAGATAAGGTTAATGCCATAACATGCATGTACCATCTAGAGAAGCATAAAAAGATAAGGTTAATGTCCTAACATGCTATAAGAGAAGAAAAACTAGGAAGGAAGGCATGCTTTACTAGAAACCTTAAGGATAAAGAAATGAATAAACATGACCTAGAGATATAGACTCCGAACAAAATAGAATAAGGGGGAGTTTTTTATCTTCCTCTTCCTCTTATCCCTCGTCTTCTTCCTTCGTGCTCCCACTCCTAGCTGGTATGAACTCCATGGCCTAGACTAGGGGGTTAGATTCTATTTTGAGTTGCCATCAAGCTGAACTTACTCAGGAAGAACTTTAGGAGCTCCCCTCATATAGCCATTTCCTACCTTCAGACGAAGTTCTGCCAGGCTACTACTTCAGATTGGTTTTTTCATAGACAAAGAATCAAGCATAACTTTTTGAGGTTTGCTCAAATCACGTCAAAGTAAAAAGAGATTTTGTTCCTTAAAAGATACAATACATGTTTTCCTTCTAGGTCGAGCTCAGATTCTTTTTTTTTTGTATGATATCAGCATAGCAAGTAAGGGGGGTCCTAGTAGTCTGTCATTTTTTCAATGAGTATAAAAAAACAGAAAAGCAACCTTCCTATGCTACAACAGTAGCATTATCTCTTCCCAATACTAAGCAGAATGAGGTCATCCTACTTCTCCAATAGCATGTTATCCTTCTCAATATGGAGAATAGTGAGCTAAAAGACAGGTTTCAAAAGCTAGAAGAGAGAATAAAAACTGCTGAGCTCAAACTCAATAATCCAATCCCTAATGTAGTTTTAGATGAGGAGCTAGTCTCTACTAGGTACACAGGTTCAGAACAAAGTAAAGGAGCAAGCTAAAGGGTAGCTCAACTCAAAGAAAATAAGGATTGGAGGACTCCTAGACAATTGGAATGTAGCAGAAGATAGTGGGAGTGATACCTTTTAATAACTCAACAAAGCTCTACCAAGAATTGAGTGGGGAGATGTAGAATTCAACATTGGACAGGAAGGATCTCATGCAATTCTCACTTTTGGAACAAGAGAAAAGAACATAGATTCTTAGACACTCTAGCAAGTTGAAAGGAGTTTCAGTGTGGATTGCAGAGGAGCTCACAAAAACTCAGCTAAAGTATAAAGCCTCGAGCTTGCAAAGGTGAAGGTGGCAAGAAAGGAAGGCAAATGGGATGTCTACCGAGATGGTGAGGCATTGATCAAAGACTTCAAAACAAAATCAATAGACCTTGAGCCTATAACTGATGTATGATCTTCATTTGCTTTCCCTTTTTCTATTTTGGTTTCTCATATGTACTGGTGAAACTAGTTGTAATTGGAACTTTATGTGGTTATTTATCTCTTGACACATAATATTAAAAAATACTTCTTTTTTTCCAAAAAGAAAAAATAAACATGACGTAGAAAGCCACTTGATGGTCATGTTGCAACAACATATAGTATAGTTGCTTGCATCAAATGGATTTTAAATACCATGTTACAATCTGATAAACTAAGTGTTAGATTATTTTTAGTGCAAGATTTGAGAATGTCAACACTTGTTGTTGATTCTTAGTCCACATAAAAGGCATATCCTTCTTTATAGGACACAAAGAGGTAAGAAAATTCATGCATAATGGTGAACACATGTCCTATCATAAGTAGTCGACAAGCCAAGAAAACTTCTTATATCATCGATATTAGTTGTAGCCTCATTGTAGCTTGCCAATCAAGAATGTCCTTAATCATGTATTCATTAAACCCAAGTACTTTGAGGAGTCATAAGAAATCCACACTTCTATAATTAATGTGGAATTGATATGTGGAGGGCAATGCAAATACTTTTATTGGTAGCTCCTTAGCTCATGATTGTTAGTTGGAGATTACTAATCAAGAAACAATGTATTAATCAATTCTTTCTTCATTAAACAAGATGATGAAACCCAAATACTTCATGGAGGTAATGAGAAAACAACACTTGTGAAATAATGGTTTGAGAGCTAGAGCTATGCATACACTTTGTTCAAATGTTGGAGGTGATATTCTTGGATTTTGGAATAGTTGAGGATGTCATAAAGTTTGACAATCACAAACTTGATCAAAGAAGTTATGAAAACATCATTCATAGTCCTCCTAAAAATTGTAGGATCTCAGCAACCTACACAATCCGAAACTTGTCCATTCAACCAAATAAGTCCTAAAATCACCGTTCACATTCCTCATGAAATTTGCAAGACCATTAGTAGGGCCAAATCTTCAGTGCTATCTTCTTCTTTGATTGTGGTTTGATTATACCTAGATTTTAGATCTATCTTTAAGAAGATGATAGCACCTTATAATTGATCTAAGATATCTTAAACTTAGTAAAGGAATCTTGACTGATCATGTTGAGTGCTCTACGTCATTGTAGAGCCTATCGGACTTCTTCATCTTGGGCACCATCATAATTGGGGATGCACAAGGACATGAGGAATGATTAATTTAGCCTAATGAGATAAACCCTTCCATTTGTCTTTTGATCTCTTAATTCTCTAAAGAGATATACTCATAGATGTGTCTATGAGAAAGACATGATCTTGACATGACATCAATGGCATGTTCAATGGTTCTATGAGGGGGGGTCCTATATGTATTTTTGGAGAAAACTTTTTGAATCTGGGAGGGCAGAGGAGGAGTTCCTTTGAGAAATATTATGGAGAAACAACTTGCCCTCTTTAAGAGCTTCAGACATTGAGAAGCTAAAATAAGAAAGTTGTTCATAAAACATACTACAAGCTGCAAGGAGTATTTATACCCATCGTTGACTAGCTCATGGTAATTCTCTTTCATTATTACAAATGGTTGATCTATCATAGGGATAGGGGTTTGCCTAGAAGCAAGTCTCCATAATCCATTTCAACCATACCAAACAAAGCTTTATCTTAAAACATTGAGATAGCATCACTTACAGAACATGCTTGTTCATCTCCATTGTTGCAGCCCCAGGGGGTCACTACGAAAAATGTAAGATAGCATGTGTGATCAATGAAAGGGGTTTTATATTTTTATGGAGTTACTAGAAAATATAGATACATAAGGGTTTTTTAATTCAAAAAAATAAAATTTCCATACTTTAATCATCTCAAAATTTATAGAAGGGTTGTATATAGGTTATTAAAATCCATAGGGGGAGGGGGGGGGGTAATACCTCTTGATCGCATGTGCTATATTAGGTTTCTACATAGTTGCCCCCCCAGGGTTGCACCCTTTGGCATCAATCTCTATACAATGAGGATCATATTGTATTGGAAATACTTCAAGATCAAGCTCTTTTGACTCTCATTGTCAAAGATACCCACCAAGATGGTGCTCACTAATGTGCTTGACTTTTCCTATTGTGATGACTGAATAATGCTTCTCTTGAATCCAAAGAAAGAACAATTGGAGGAGAATATTAATATTAAAATCTCTTGTCATCAATTGGAGCACAGTATTGACTTGTTCTTGAGCTAGAACAGCTTATTTAGTTGCATATGTGCATGATAATGATGCTTTGCCTTACATCCCCTCTTGAAATGTCTTGGCCTATTGCAATGATTGCACAACTTTTCTCCCCATTATTTATCATGCTTCTCAAAGGGGTAACCACGTCTTAGAGTGACCTCCATCTTGAGAAGAGCTTGTTAGTATCTTGTCTTATTTTTTCAAATCAACTACTTCCAAATCTCTTGAGAGAGAACAATCACTTCTTGCTAAATGCAGGAAGGAAACCCCACATACTTGATGATGATTCTCTCCTTAGAGTCTTCCATCTTTGTCGTTGAAAAGAAATTTGTGAAATCCTGCATGTATTGTAGAACTGAGCTACCTACCCTCTTTTCAAAAAACTACCATTGGTGGAGAGACTTTCATTTGTATCTGGAAGGTACAAACTTCTTCTTCTAGCTTCAACTTGCCTTCCATGTGTTGATAGGAGGCTCTTTGTACATGGTCCCACATCGGTTGGTTTCCTTGGTGAGCTTAATGGAAGCAATTTATAATTTGTTTGGCTCACTAAAAATATTGAGACTTGAAGTAGAGGGAGAGCTTATTCTCCCATTGCTTTAATTCAAATGCAATGAGGTCCAAGGCTATATCAACTTTGAATCACTTGTTGAAGTATGGGTCCTTGGGTTGTTCAATCATCCATGTACATATGGTGTTACATATGTTGATCTATTGTTTACATGGGTAGATGGATAGGAGGATAAAGGACTCTAGAAGTGATCCTAAGTCCCTGTATGAATAGTCCTTATGGACTTAGGGAAATCCATTTAGGGTTCAGTATATATTGTATTATGCTCATCTTTTTGGTAAGATAGAGAGTGTACATTTTGTATAGCCAACTATGTGTATTCTCTCATCCTATTTTTTGTGTGCATTGAGACCTGGACTGTGTGTCCTCTTTCACATGGTATCAGAATACTTAGTTCTTACCTGGTACATGAGAGTTTCTGATTGTGTGTTAAAGTGTTAATTGTGTGTCAAAGTGTCAATTTCTCAAAATTTGAGTGCCACTATGTAGAGGGTGGAGTGTGTCTCCTAGGAATGTGTTTCCTTGCCCCCATTGTCTCAGATTCAAAATTCCTAAGTGAGATTCCTTCAGGATTGCTATACAAGTGTTTTTTGGGTGTGTTTGCAAAGGTTTCCTAAGTGACGGTGTGTGTAGATGGTTGAGAAGGTAGAAGAAAGTGGTGACCTTTGGAGTAAAACATGCTCTCAGAAAGCAGAGAAACATGCTATCTTGATTTGTGATAGAGACTAATTACACAATCACCAGTACCAACACCTCCTTTGACAGAATACTTCAGGTGCAACATAGAAACTATACAATGCCTATAGCCAGCTCAAGAACAATTCCAAACCAAGCAAGGAACTTAGTAGGTGACTCAAACAGCAAGCTCCATTCGATGTTCAAAGCAATCAATGATTGTAGTATACAATAGACACAAATGACATCAGAAAGCAAGCTCGCAACATAGAACAACGATGATGCACCTACAACAGCCATTTGACACGATAAGCTAGCAACAATAAGCATCATCAAGCAGCAAAGACAAAAGCAAGACGTCCCATCTTGATAGCCTGGCCGACAGATGAGAAAATCAACTTGTAGAGGCTTGAAGGAAGAGAAATGCCATGCTGTGTTGAAGAGAATACAACCACATTGTAGACCACCCAAACCTCTCCTTTCAACAAAATATACACAGAAATGTTTATACGAATAAGGAATAAAATGTGTTCTCTCATTAACCACCTAGAACGACTTTCTACGTGAGGCAAATCTATTCAGTAAATAGAGTAGTGATAAAGCATGTGTGGGTCTTTAAAAGCAAGCAGAGCTTCTCCCAGCTACATTACATCTTCTTCCACTCCTATTTGACCGCTTTATTGATGCACGGGTACTAATCGAAATCAATTCCTTCAGATACTCATCCCACCCAATAGAGATCTCGTGTAATTCAAATAAGACTTAACTTCTCGATTTGTCACTTCCCCCAACCTACAAAGAGCATCCTATGAAGAAAAGATCGTGATTGTAAGGTAAGATTCACCAAGGAGGAAAAAAAGAAAGTGCAAAAACAAAATGAGTTTCTATATTCGTACAGAAGAAGTGCCACAAGATACCAAAAGAGATTGCCATGTGTCAATCTACATGACAGGATAGAGTAAAGGGTCACCACACACAGATCTGGTTAGAAACCTGCCACATGGTAACCCATCCATAATTGCCACATCATCAAGGCCACTACCACATCAATAGCCACATGTCATCTGCCACGCATGCAATGATATCTTAGCAGGCCATGTAAGCACGCAATGTTACACATGCATAGTTTTCACACATCATGTGAACACACAATAGTGCCACATCATCAACTGGATCATCAAAAACTTCTGCAAACCATAACTTTCTTGCCATGAATAATTTTCCTATGATCCACAAAGGAGAAATGAATGTCTTTTGAGCTCTACGGCTCTATGTTCTTGTCAATTCAAAACCATTGTATACAAGTAAACACTATCGATATTGAAAGAAATCAATTGGTAAGACCTTTGCAACAAATGACAAAGTAAAGCATGAATGCACAAATCGCTATTGTAAGCATGCCAAAATCACAAGTGCATGAGATGACCATAGTATAGAACATGGCATCCACACATAAAGCATTAAAGGCACATGAAGAACAAAGCATCATGTAGCACGCTATATCAAACAATGAGCATAACAACCTTACAAGCTTTAGCGCATGTTTTGTAAAGGTCAGCAAATGAAGAGACCTTAGTTTCAGTTATCAAACTTGACCACCTAAGAGTAGCTATGTAAGAACACAGGGGGCTCAGGAGGTATTTATCATGTTATAATACCACACTTGACCACCTTAAGTAGCAAGTATTCACTAAGGGGAGGTGATGGACTTTTGTAAACTCACATCTGACCACCTTATAGTAGCCAATACATCATGGCACAAGGGGAGGTTTTGAGAGATATGGTGCCATGTGCACATAATTAGAGGCAAAGGTATGAGCTAAGGTATGGCGTTGTGTGTGAATTAAAGTAGCCACCCCAAGAAGGTGGACTACATGAGAAGATGTGGAGCAAGGGCTTCCACTAGGTGAGATGTGGATTAACGGATACCACATGGGTTTACTATCTTAAAGACTCTCTCTATATAAGAAGCCTCTCTTGTATGTTGACAAGTATATTTGAAATAGTTTGATTGTTTGCTACCTTTTGTCTCTCTCATGGTGTTTCCTACGTGCTTTGATCCTCCCTGATCATCTTGACTAGGCTAGGCACAATCGGCATTTTCACACATTCTCATTGAAGTGCTTGATAATAAGCTACTATATAAAGAGCTCTTGTCCATAGGATTCCACTAACAGGTGGACAATAGAAGAGTGTTGGCTGAGTTGCATAGTGGAAGAAGGCGAGCCATGTAGAAAGACCTTGAGAGCTTTAAAAATAGTGGCAACTGACACAACTAACTCGAGTAGCCACATGAACGGAACCTTCATAGACAACTCAAACTGGATGAATTTCACAGCTTTGATGAATGAAGAGTAGCACACGAGTAGACTGGAGGACCTTGCAACTAGACCAAGAGGCCATGCAAACTAAGAGAGGATGGCCTTAAAACCGAAAAGAGCAACCTAGAGAACTCAAAGAAGCCAAACCGAAATGGTGAGTAGAGAAGTAGGTTACAAGGTGAACGTAGAAGTGGTTGAAGCTAATCTTGAAGTATCAAAGGAGACAAATGAGAGACAAGGAGCTTGAGTGGCCGAGTAGAGGGAAAGGAGCTACAATGAAGTAGAAGGGTAGTTAAGAAGGAGAAGGTGAAGAAGGCTTAGAGAAGAAGCTTGAAGGAGGGGCAATCACGCAAACTTGCAAACATGAAGAAGGAGAGAAAACGAAGCAACATCTAAATAGTGGAGTAGGAGAGGGAGAAGAGACGGCCATGGTGGCACAATTTGACCTAAGATTTTTGAAACTTAGGGAAATTCCAAAGTGTTCCCCCTATTATCATGTATCCAATTTCCAAATCCCAGACAAATCCTCTTTATATTCAGACACTTCCCCTTTTAATCCCATGTGACATCTTTATATCAATGGTTGAGGCGTTTCTCTACTACATAGGTGATTTTGGATTCGATCCTCCACAGATGCAAATAAGGCAAAAAATTGTACAAGATTATTTTTTGAACCCCAAAGGCCAAAATCTCTCCATGTGAAGTCCCTCCTTTATAACCATCATCAATGATGATTATCTAGAGGCTTTTAGGACCCTATAGTCCTCCATACATTCAAGTCTCGCAAAACCCTCTCAAGCAAAAAATTCAAGGCTCTAGGGAAAATTTTCAAGATCTTCAAATCCAATTTTCTAATCATTTTCAACAATGATTAGATTGATGCTTTGAGAGATCCAAAAATTACAAGCTCTAAGGTGCTTCAAGTTTCTCCAAGTTTTTTTTTTTTTTTAATCCAAGGCTAAAATCTATCGTCTTTGGCATAAAAAACATCAATTTTTGGGGGAGCATAAACTTTGTGCTCAGGACTCTAAATTCAAAGATTTTTGAACTAGATCAAAGAGTGCATCTGCCTCTTTATTGTGCATTTCTCAGTTGGCATTTTTAGTCAAATTTGTGGGTAGTAGAATCAAAAATCAAAGTATAAATGTGCACAAGTGTTTAAGTCATCACCAAGATGACATCAATGGGAAAATTTGTGCGCCAAGCACTCTAGTGTTTCGTGGGAACAACTTCCACATCTACAAATGCCGGATAAAGAATCTATTCATTATTAGGAAGTTGTGGGTGCTTGTTGAAGGAGCACCTCTAGAGTAGAATGCCATAGAAGGATAGAAAGATGCCTATGATAAGATGAATGCAAAAGAAATGGATATTTTTACAATATACATAAATAATACACTGTTTGCCTAAGTGATGCATTTGACAGACACATGTGAGGTGTGGACTACGTTGAAATCCATTTCTTAGGGCAAGACATTGGTCACACGCCTTGATTTTAAGACTGTTGGCAAACCTTCATATGGAAGAAGGTGATGCTGAACAAGATGAAAAGGACAAGTTGACTAAGAATGGCTTTAAAATGGATGATTCCGAGATTGTTGAATGAATACTCCAAAGTTTACGCCTTTCCTATGAGACCCTCAGGGTGGCAGTGATTGCCACAGACACAACTATCAAGTCTAATGAACCAATAAGCCTATTGATTCAAGATGATGATCATGAGAAAAGGATTGACACAAGGAGAAGAACAGCGTATCTACAAGACAAGAGAAGGGGACTGAGGAAGATTAGCTTTGAGGAAGATTAACTTTGATACCAAATGATATGATCTCTCCCCTCCCTGACATCTCTTACACTCAAAATCAGTAGATCTTCACTCAACTCTCAAGAATGAACTCGTAATAACATCTTTACTGCATGAAGAATGAACAGCTACAAGCCAATGACACTAAGGACCGTAGCAAAAGGAGCAATTTACTACAAATGAGCAAGATGTTAACACCAATGAATGAGCAGCTACAATACAATGCCTTGAACTTGAAGGAGGTGGAATAAGCTGTAATAGACTGAGGATGGCCTCAAAGATGCTTGAGTAGCTCTCCCTGACTATTACTGGAAAGTAGAAATTACTAAGAGCTAAATTGCACTTGGTCACAGCCAAGGAAAAGCGCATCTACCAAATTGCTTGATCCTAGGTTGCCTCCATCGGGCCGATTTTTTTCTGACCTTCCTGGTTTGTTGTCAAATTCCCACAGAAACGAAGCCTTTAAGAGGGATGGAACTTCTCCATCAGCCAAGAACTTTTGCAGGTATACCCTTAATGGCCGAAACCCACATGGAAAGGCCTCCAAGTTGCTTTCCTGCATGCATGAGGTTTGTAGCCTTCCTATTAGGGAATATTATTATGCAACGGCCAACACCAAGTAGGTCTAATTCTAGCCTACTTCAATGCCATAATTTATTATGATATAATTTATCCCTTGTTTAATTTAGGCTGCAACGGCCATTGCAACCTAAGGTATATCGCCGCAGGGTTAAGCATGTATCACAGAATTCCTATATGCAAGAACTCAATCTACACCTTAGGTGCCTCGTAATGCAATTAAAAAAAGTGCCTAGGTATTCAAATAGTCACTTCGGGATGGTATGAGTTTATGACTTGTCCAGGGGCTGTGCTATACCTTGTTAGCTATCTTATCCCATATTCTGACAAACCACACATTCCTGTGTGGCTATTAACAAGTCCAAGGGTCATTCCAGTCATTCGCTCCAAAAGTAATTGGCCATTGATGGTATTTTTGCATATTATTTTCATTATTTTGCTCAATTGGTTTGTCAGGCTCCTTGTCAAATATATGAAACATGCTGCAACAAGGGGTCATACGTATCTGCTTCTCTCTTTTCTGGGCTCTTTTTACTTTGTACTTTGTGTACTAAGGTAGTCAGGATACTTGATACAGAGTTGACGGCTCACAAGAGCTTAATCGTGTGACAAAAGGCCCACACTGCTGTGTATATCTCCATACAGACCGTTGGCTAATCCTAGATAACATTGAATCCACTTGCAGAGCTGTGTGCAAAGACCTCATCCAGTGAAAACATCATTATGAACCAGAGATTCAGCTTGGAAGATCATCTAGTCTCTGCAATAGAGACTATTGGACCTTACACTTGGAGGCAAATGTGATCCTCAATGTGACCTTGAATGCAGTCTTGTATGCTCAAAGAGCTGCATTTAGCTAGCAATTGCAATCCTACTCACCATTTGTGACCTACGCACTTGTGAATTTTCTGTCAGATGCTTGTTTATGAAATCTCTATGTCTACCTTCAAAAGATTCAAGAAGTCCAATCTTACAAATTGACATTATTACCAAAAAAAGGTGAGAGAGAGAGAGAAAAAGGGGGGGGAGGGGGCACGAGCGCTGTTCCTTTAAAATAGGAGATGAACCAAATAGGAAAGAACAAAATGTTGTAAAACCTACAGAATCTGTGTGTACATTTGAGCTAGGACAAGGTGCACTCCAGTATTGTACCTCTGCCATGCTGGCCACCGGTGCCAAGCGCACCTAACAACCAGAAATGACAATACCACTAGGAAAAGAATTTCTTATGCATCTCCCTGCTATATTGCATCTTGAAAAGCACAGCACCTAACAACTAGAAACGATAATACCACCAAGGTCCTGAGAAGCACATCACATAACTAGAAATGACAATACCATCAAGAAAAACCTTCTTGTGCATCTCATTTCTATATTACATTAGATGTATTACATCTGAGAAGCACAGCACCTCCCAACTAGACATGACAATACCACACAACAAAAACTTTCTTAAGCATCTTACTGCTATATTACATCCTGAGAAACACCAACCTGAGCTCACACTGCTCAGGTAGGCAAGTCAGGCAGTTCTTTTATATGGCCTATGCCACTAGATTTATCCACCAAGGTTCTATTTGTGTAACACTAACATTATCTGCACAAAAACATATCTTATCGGTGATTCTCTCTGTTGATGGCCACAATTTTCTCTCACCATCTCAAGCAGCATGATCAATCTTTAATGCAGCCTCTACAATAGTGGCAGCTAGAGCTACATCAGCTACAGGGACTTCAGATGCAGTTTCAGATTCCTCCAGAAGATCAGATTCCGATGGTGGAAAATGCCCATTATTCGCACCTTCAGGCTCCTTTTTGAACTCGATTTCAGCTGATATTTCTTCTCTCAAATCCTCATCCAGGCCTGCTATGCTAGCCACTACGGAAAGTTCTTCAATACCAATAGGGGCACTTTCTTCTCCAGGAATATCTGACTCCTCAGAAACCTCAACCAATGAATCTTCACTTGCAAAATCCCATGATTCATCCACAACCAACGGTGAGACATCCTCTACCGTTTCAAAAGATCGGTTAGGACCAGGTTGCCATTCAATCATTTCGTCCTGTCCAACCAGAACAAATTTAAACTCAACCTGCTTGCTAACAGGAACATCCTGCACAAAATTAGAAATCTGATCAGCACTGTGAAGGGAGAGAATGAATGAAAATAAGCCCAGAAATCCACTCAGATAATCAGTTCTACAAGGCCCCATGCAGCTGACTACTTAAAAGAGCTACACAAGTTCAGTTCAGATGAGAAATTCTGTTACCACTTCAACACTCCAGATATGCCCATCTGACCAGTCCATTGGAATTGCTGCTTCAGGATTCCAATTGCCAAATAATGGATCATTGCCAACAACATTAAATCTCTGTCCAAAGTGGCATTCTTTTTGTAGAACAAATTTCACCTTGACAGAAGGACCTGGAATAATAAGAGTAAGAGTGGAAAAAAATGTTTAACATTTTGCTGCTACTGCACAATTCACAAACATGCCAATTAGCAACTATTTCCACATTGTCAGGCCACATACTGGCAATATTTCATGTGCAAAGTATCCCTGAAACTTATTATCAAGTAATGTTGCATCTTCAGCACACTCTACAAAGATGCGCCTGCATATTGTTATTTATTGCAAGGTGTCATCTTAGTGCATGTGGACATAATCGAGCACAGACAACCAGGTTCCACCGTCGCTATTAGCCATGTTTGTATTCAGAATATCATGGCCTTACAAAGACAAGGGCATAATGCAATATTGACCCTTGCCAAGCCTGTGTAGTAAGAAACCCACATTCCTACCACCCATCCTAATGAAAATGTTAAGAGCAAGAAGTGTAAGCTTCTTACGGTCGCAAAAATGGGCTTTTTTAAGAGCCATCAGATTGCAGCACGCTGTACAAACTTATAGCAACAAGGGATACAATATAAAGAATGCGCTTATTTTTTAAGAAAATGAAACAAGTATTTGTAAAAAGCAAGCCATTTGTATAAACACGCCAGTAATACGGCCTCCCAAAAGTACCAGGCCAGTAAAGTGTCTCGGGTCATCATGCATCACAAGCACGTCACCATACACACTATTGCAGAGTTGTTCATTAAAAGACGTGTCATGTACAAAAGAAAACAACAAAAAGCTATTTAATCAGCAACAACCTTCTTCCACAGGGACCTCATCAGTTGTTGTCACGTCCTCTGTTACTGAAAGAACAGGCTCCACAGTTGCAACTCCATCCTGCAAAACACGTGCTCAGGAAACCCTGAAGACAAAATGTACCAGCATAAAATAAATTGTGTGCACGCGCATGCATGTTTAATTGCACTATTAGACAATAGTAGGCTCATAAGGCCCTTGCACACACGTGCTGACTTCCAAAGAACCTGTGACATCTCAGATCGAGTCAGTCAGCCATCAGTCTTCTGCCACAGATCGCCACCTAGTGCGATAACCGCATGTACCTGGTTCACGGTCTACCTTGAGCGCACATGTGTCTGTCTGCACGACCTTTCCCCACTGTGACACCTGATGTTGGGATTTATCTAATCTGTATATGAGAGTAATTGAGATTGCAAAGACTTGTGGGGGAGTTAAGAAAATATTATTTTGGAAAGGAAGGAGAGGTGTGCGAAAACAATTCTTTCTAGCAAGATAAAGTGAGCCATCAGCACCAGTGTGCATATATCTAGATGAATCCAGGAACATGCCCAAACTCATCCTCTAAAAACACAACACATAGTGCAGTTTCAATCTCATGACAGTCGCTCATAAGGTTGAAAACCATAAACTCCTTCACGCATTGCAAGGACTACCATCAGCGCCACTGTGCATAGTTGATATTTGCACCCATCAATTATCTCAAACAGAAAATGGACTTGCATAGCCAAGGGTTACATTGTTTAAGTGGAACATGTAGGCAAGGGATGGAATAGTAATCTAGTGATGCTGGATGGAATACACCAAACAAGGCGACTTCATTTCACAAAGGATCAAGACTCTTATCCAAGATGGTATAGTCATGCATTGAAACTTTAATTGACCATTATGAGGAGTGACCTTCACATTGTCAACAACCACAATGCAAAGCTCACTGCTTACTTTTTGTAGAAAATACCTTTAGCTTTTGGCTCTAAACTTGCCTAGCCTTGCCCTCATTAGTAAGTATTGCAACTCAAATGATTACACAGACTAAGAGCGTGACTAGACAAGATGAAGAGTAGTTCAACAGTTTTAGTTTGTGACTGCCCTGCATACTTCTGTGTTGCTAATACTTCAGAGGTGTAGTCCCATTTAAAACTCCACATTGCCTCCAGGCTAAGTCGTGCTCCACACTTGAAATTGCAATGGAACTCAGGTCACAAGACAAGTTGGCAAGCATGGGACCTCTCTTCCAACTTGAGAACATCACACAAAAGGCAAAGGCGCCCAAAGACATTTCCAGCTAAAGAAGGAGATTATATGCAGTGCAATCTTACGCAGCATAAAACCAATAGGCCCTTCTAGAAGTGGACACAAAAGCTAGCACAATGGGAACTATGGGCCCTCACAGTGATCAAAAGATTTGGTGACTTGATGCACAAATTGAAACTGCTCCTATATAATCCATTCAGGTCTACTTGTTTCGAAAAAATGCAAGGTTCAAAACAAAATTAATCTTTGAATGTCGTCTTACAAATAGTCAAGGCCATCTCACTATGTTTCAGCGAGATCATAGGCCTCAAAGTCTGTCGATAGGGCCCTCAGGAACAGAGCACTGCTACATTATCTCATTACATGGTAAATATTATCAAAGGATCAGGAATCCTAGCAAGCGCAATTACTTGCCATGAACGTCAAACACAATCCCATGTCTAACTTTGGAGCAGTGAACACTTAGTTTGCAAAAGAACCCATTGATTGAATTTAAAAGAAATTTTCATAAGGGCCACAATGGTTGTAAGATGGAGCCACTATAGCTTTACTGTATACCAGGATCCCAATATAAAAAGACTCCTAAGGTATAGATTACTTCTTTTGCAGCCATGGATACTTCATAAACAGGGTTTGCAAGCTAAATTAGGAACATCCATTGTTATAAGTAGTTTCATGTTGTGGGACAAATAAAGCCTAGCAAATAGGGCTACAAGATTTTCTAATATGCAGTTGTTCCCAAGTTCCATATGAAGGAAATGGGGTTCCCTGGTAACAATGCGCACGCACACGAGAGAGAATGAGAGAATGAGAAGGGGGGGTGGGGGGTGGAGAGAGAGAGAGAGAGAGAGAGAGAGAGAGAGAGAACTCGGGTAATTTTAGGGGATTAGTCCTCTAAAAACAGACCCAGATTCCAAATTACTCCTTAAACATAAAACACACAAGTGTCCTCCAACCTGTACTAGTAATGATCCCCAATCAAATACAAATCCCCTCTATTACAATCATCCAAGAAGGCTGATACCCCCCTCTATTTTTTTGTCTTTCAAACAGCCAGCCAAGGTGATTGGCAACCATATAAAGAGTCTTGATTAAATTGTATCTAGAGCTAAAGAAAGCTAGTTTGATAACATCTTCCTCTATGAAGAGAAGTCTCCTCTGGCCTCCCTAATGAAGTGTGTGAATTGAAGCAGCTATTCAAAACCACAAATGATTGAGAATTGTACATTTCTTTGTGTCTAATGTGGGGCTTTTAAGGACACATCTCTCTCTCTCTCTCTCTCTCTCTCTCTCTCTCTCTTCCCCCCCTTTAAAAAAGGAAAAAGGAATTGTGTTTAATATGTCTCAACATCACATACCCATTGCCCAAGTTGGTAAAAACTATTGTGTAGGTTGGGTGTACTTTTGGGTTCATATGCTTCAAAACCTTACTGCTATGGACTTAAAAAAGACTCTCTCTCTCTCTCTCTCTCTTCATACACACACTCACACACATACACATTTTTTTTGGGGGGTGAAATCCATATATTACAAAGAGCAGTCCCCAAAGAGAGGACCTGCTATTACAATATTAAAAGATTTCATTGTAAGACAAGTAAACAGAGTAATCTATATGACGAATAGAGAGGCACTCATAAAGGGATTGCCTGAGCAACATCCGGATATAGTGAAACATGGAAGAAGAAGCTCTCCAAAGACTCTATGGTTTTTGTCTTTCCACAGAGTCTAGAGTCCCCAATATCGCACCCATGTGAAAAAAGGTCCAACTCGGGCCTCTAAGGATGAATGGCGAAGAGCCAAAACAGCTTGCTAAAGCAAGCAGGAAGAATTAAGGCTCGGTGACACTGCTGGAGAAAAAACAAAAGTCATGACTGACAGGACAATGCCAGAAAAGATGGAGTAAAGATTCCCTTGGAGCGAGACATCTGTGACTCTCTCTCTCTCTCTCTCTCTCTCACACACACACACACACACACACACACGTGCACATGCATGCAAACTTTAAAAAGAGAATATCGCATACATGTTTCTCTCCACACCACATTTCCAGTGCCGTCAAATTGGCAAAAGATACTTCTTGGGTTGGATATATGTTTGTGGATGTGATACTCTGTCTATCCTTCAAAACTAGAGTGCTACCTTTGGGCTATGACATGAAAAAAGAATCTCTCTCTCTCTCTCTCTCTCTCTCTCTCAAACACACACACACCGTGTATGTGATTGTGTGCGTGTATTATGTGTGTGTAGAGACAGACAAGTGGCTGTGTGGGGACTCCAGATACATGCATGAACATGCCCAAACTCGTCCTGTAAAAGCAAAACAAGCAGTGCAGCGTTCTTTTCATAGCTCCACACACACTTTCATGACAGAGGGTAGGAATAAAGGAGACTTCCAATATAAAAAAAGTTGCTTTCCTCTGACTTGAGAACCCAGAAATCTCATGAGCATAGAGGTCAGTTTCATAAGTTAGATATTGCGGGAGCTTGCAATATAGACCATGCTACACAAGCATGACGATCCCAGATCATATGCCAATAAAGGCTCAGTTAGACTTGCAAACTTAGATTCAAAAGATAAGCGTGGAATCTTCGTCAGAGTCCATACAAAAGCTTCAAACCAGAAGCGACTGCAAAACCATATAGTATCAAATTTCAACTCAGATTACAATACACACATCACGTGTAATACAAAAATAACTGTGACAGTAACACAACCCTTGAAGGTTGCTAAGCCAAACGACAAACATATTTGCCCAAGCATTCTAGTAAGCTAGGATCTGGACAGAAGTCAGTAGACGAGTCGCTAACAAAGAGGACGAGCGAGGCAGTTACGAGCGAGAACGACTGGAATCAGTCCCGATTATCTTGGACAAAGAGAGGTGCATACAGCCTTTATGCTCAATGGGGGTGAAAAGCCTCCATAGCAAGTGAATTCAACTAGCACAGGCACTTTGTAAGCGAGCGTTGTGTGTTATGCTATTAATATGTCAAACTAATTGGGAAGGATTAGAAATCACAGTAGAAAAGCAATGACGTAGACTGGATGTGAATCTTGTCCGGTGCTGGCACTACTTGCAACTACGACTAACGAATGTGTCACAAGGCAGTGAAGGCACCCTAAATCAACCGATGCTGAAAATCAAAACTACTCATCGAAAGCTCCACGAAGCATAAAGTATCTTTCAACTGACAAAGAGATTCGCAAATCCGGTTGCGATGGGCGCTGAACAAGTAGTTCTACCACAGATTCCAGAGTCAGTGGCGTGGTTTGTACGTGCAGCAAGCAAAACACGAAGAGGGGACGCATAAAAGTCTACCTCGACGGATACGCAGCGGCGCCAGACGGGCTTGATTCGATATCTTGTACTTGAATACACACCGGCAGTGCCGTAACTTCCTAAATTATCCGCCCCAGCACTGCACTTACGATACTCCCCTGCCTTACATATAACCTGTAAATGCTCAAAGTTTACGCCAGCTCTGGTGTAATCTGCAGCACTTGTTCGAAAATGCTGGCCGAAGGAAGGCGCAATGGAGGAAGTGCATTGCGCTCCTGTATGTGCCGAGAGGCCCTGCATAGTGGTGTACGTGGGCGAAGAAAACAGACAAGAGGACTGTGGGATTGTCTTGAAAGATGATGAGCGAGTTCTTGCGAAAAGAGATCGATCTAGGAGCGTTTGATTGAGGGAATACTTGGGTCTGAAGCAAAGAGGGGTTTAAGGAAGGCGAGAACTGTCGCTGACGCGCAAAACCCAGCACGTACAGCGAACAGCTGAAGCCACCTGTCGATAGAGTAGAAGAGGCTGAGCTACTGAGGTGCGTCTGAGGACCAGAAATAGAGGGCAGCAGGTTCTCAATGTGGCTCTCTAATGCTACGCTGCACTGCACTCGAGCAAAGACTACTTTAGGACGATACTATTTGCAGCAGCTGTGGCTTTAATGTTGAGCGTTAGCTTTGGACGGCAATGAGAGCTTGATGAGCGACTGGGGCCATGGCAATTGACTCGTGGGGACTGCTCCCAGAAAGTTTCCAATTTGCCTCCGCTCTCAGGCAGGCCGTGAGCTGGAAAACTCGATCTACGAGGTGAAGATCGCAGAGGGAGAGATGAAAAGCTTCGATTTGAGAGAAGGTGATGATCTGCAGTGGTTAAGGTTCCAGATCTGTTTTGGGGAAGCTGGAGGAACGGTTTCACAGCAAAATATGAGCTGGTTTTTACAGCTGCAGGAAGCTTTGAAGATGGGGATTTACATGAGTGAGGAAGGAGAAGGGTTTAAGAGCAAGAATGTGAGCTGGTTTACAGCTGCAGGAAGCTTGAAGAAGATGGGGATTTACAAAAGGTGAGAAGGGAGAAGGGCTTAAGAGCAAGAATGTGAGCTGGTTTACAGCTGCAGGAAGCTTGAAGGTGGGAATTTGGAGCAGGAGAAGGGTTTAAGAGGTGTACTCTTCTGTTTTACAGCTGCAGGTTCAAGCTTGAAGATGGGATCTAAGAGCTGTATTATGCGGGAAGCTTGAACATGGAGATCTACAAAAAGTGAAGGAGATGGGTTTAAGAGCTGTATTATGTAGAATGAAGACGGGATTAAACAGTTTAAGGATTGGATTTAACAGCAGCAGGAAGCTTGGATGTACAAAACGTGAACAAGAACAGGGGTTTAAGAACTGTATTATGAAGAAAGAAGAAGGGATTAACCAAATGCAGGAGGGTTTTAAGGATTGGGTTGAATCTGCAGATTCTACAAGCTGGGATCTACCAAAAGGTGAAGGGTTTAAGAGCTGCATTATGAAGAATCAAGAAGGGATTAACAAAATGGAGGGTTTAAGGATTGGGTTTAACCATTTGGTTTACCAAGCTTTGTCTTCAAAGTAGAGGAATCAAGAATCATTCCATGGAATCAATTTAGATCCCTCTCATTGATTCTATAGATTCTAAACGTTGCGTTAATATGCCTCAAGACCCCACATTCCCAAGGATTCTTTTTCACAAAAATCTTTGCTCCCTCCCTACAACCGTACATGTTCTTTTCAGTTCTTTATGTGTCACCTTCGAACGAGATTCTTCCTCATCCTCTTTCACTCTCTTCCCCCTCAATTCTTGTCAATTGTCCCCGTTTCACACATACAAGCTAGTTTGATGTGAATGCCTCTTCCGCATGCTTGAAATACATCCATCACTATTAGATTGAATTCAACTTTCCTCTTGAGATGATTGCTCCCATGAGAACACCCCGGCCCCATGCCATTGCTTCCTATTGCATCAAACCCATGCTTACATCCAAACATATTTATCCCCCCACATCTCTCCACGTGCAAGATTGTGACCACCTTGCAATCATGGTTACACCCCACTTATAGTCCCTCATCGACTTGCTTTCCATGACAATGCATAGCCCCATTTAGACTATCAACCTCTACACCAACATTTGACCAACTCCAATCTTACGATGAGCCTAGTTCTCCATAGCTCTAAGGCCCAACTCAAACCCAATGTAACCTTCAACATCCTTAGGCAACGTGTATAGCCAACTTGCATGGCTTAAAAATGGACGAAGATTCCGTTCCATTTCTTTTTTGTCCCCATAAGGAAATATGGCGTCTCCACTAATTACGACCGCTGGCCCTTTGTCAAGAGTATTTGGTTAAGCTAAGCCCATTAAAATTGGTTTAGATCACCTCAATTGTACTTAAGATTCATTTTCCTATTTAATGTTGCCTTTACCATGAGAAGTTAAGGTTTTTAAATGTATGACAATGGGTTCCATTCTATCTTTAATGTTGCCTTTACCATGAGATGTTAAGGTCTTTTAAATGTATGACAACAGGTTCCAATCAACATTTAGTAGCCCATCCCCCTCTTTGACCTCTGTCCTCCTACCTTTTCACTCATCTTCCTCTCCCCATATATATTTTACTTTGATTTTCTTTTTTGTGTCCCAATTTCATGTGGTCTTTCCTTTTTACACATTATTGGAAGAGCTGATTTTATTATCAATTTCTATTACTTTGCACTTTTTAATATGCGAACTTAGTAATTGTGCCAACTCAATCTTTCCTTTTGGGTTCAAAGCTCCTTTCCATGTTGCCTAGTACTCTCTCTCTCTCTCTCTCTACATGCGTGCGTGTGTGTGTGTGTGTGTGTGTGTGTGTGTGTGTGTGTGTGTAATTGCACCCCATTTTGCACACAAGCTCATTGGATGTGACTCCTTTCAACATACATGAAATACATGCACCATTTTTAGATTAACTTCTACTTTCCTTTCCATTCCATTGTGTTCCCAAAGACATGATTGCTCCCTATGGGAACACCCTTGGCCCCATGCCATTGCTTCCTATTGAATCAAACCCATGCTTCCATCCAAACATAGTCATCCCCCCAACTCTCTCCACGCGCAAGATTGTGACCACCTTGCAATTATGGCTACACCAAACTCCTCCATCATCGACTCATTTTCCATGACGATGGATGGCTTCATTCAGACTCTCAACCTCTAGACCCACGATTGAGCAACTCCATCCTACCAATCCCTAAATGAGCCTAGGTTTCCAAAGCTCCCTAAATGACCCACATTTGAGCAACTCCCTAAATGAGCCTAGCTCTCCAAAGCTCCAAGGTTTCCAACTCAAAAGCCGTGTAAGCTTCACCATGCTTAGCCAATGTGTAAAGCCAACTTGCATGGGCTAAAATGGAAAAAGATTCCATTCCATTTCTCTTTTCCTTTGGGTTCAAAGCTCCTTTGTGTGTGTGTGTGCGTGCGTGCGTGCGTGTGTGTGTGAAAAACTTCACTAAAAAAAAAGTGTGTGTGTGACAAACTCGCAAAAGTTCAACACCACTATCTTTCAATAATACGAATTTCCAATATGGCAATTTCCAAGGCACATATTTATACATTGGATTGCTTCCAAAGCGTAACATTTCCTTCTTCCTCGGAGTCTACATCAACAATAAAGTGTGGCCACTACCTTTTGGGCTATTGCGAGCTGGAAAGAATGAGATGAAAACGAGGATATGGAAAAGCAAGGCGAGTTTTGTGTGTGTGCATGCGTGCATTTGACCATTCAAAAAATATTTCCTATTAGCTTCTAATGGCATCTTCAAACTTCCTAAAATCTTGGATTATTGCTTGAATGTGCGATCAAGAGTGATATTCCTTGATGTGTATAAAGAACCAAGATAAATTTGAATACAACAAAATTTGATATTTGGATTGTGCATCATGCCAATTGAGAGAGAGAGAGAGAGAGAGAGAGAGCTGAAATGTTTCATTGATATTAAACATTGTTAAATTTAGCTTTGGTCAACCATTTGAGTACTTTGCTCACTTGCTTATGTCAATTTTCCACGTGGTCTGCCTAGCAATCACTAAGTAGAGCAACTTGACAGTGAGATGGCTATATTGAAGAGAAACTATATCAAGAGTTTTGTCATAAGCTGATTTTTTTATAATAGATTCCATGGGACTTGGATGGGTTTGTAGTGCATCTGAAATTATTTCAAGACTTTTGGGATGTAAAGTTTTCCTAGGTCAACATAATGTCACATTCATTCCTTTTTATTCTTTATTTCGAGAGATTCGTGAGATCCTCCCATGTCCTTCATATCAAACTTAGATGTGAGGACCATCCTTAGAGGCACAAAAAAGGTGCAAAGGGGCAAATACTTGGGGGGTGCACTATTAAGAAACCTTAGATATGCCCTACATCCAAGGCTAGCAATATTGTGTATTGAGAGAAAGCTATCGTATGTTACCTAGGGATTACATGTTTATGTAATCATGCAACTTTTTGCATGACTTATGATGACAAAACCTTGTCAGTCTTAGATAAATGGGAAACATGCTATTTGTGACTTGTACTTTGCCATTTATCATTAGTATGAGAAAAATGTACTATCAATAAACAAGTAAATACTGCCAAGAATAGCTCTAGTACCAACATTAAACTTAATAGTAATGGCTACTTAATTTCGGTGCATATTTAATTGGTAGTACTATAACACTTCAACTATATAAGGATGTTATCAATTCATTACAAAGTGCTTTTAATTTGAGAGGTAAAATCTCCTCTCCTATCTTAAGCCCATGCCAGGGCCTAGCTTATAGAGTAGTCCCTAGCCCTTGGGCTCGCAAGGCATTAGAGCCAACTGGGACTACTCTTAAGGTGAAGGTACTTGGGCTCTCTCAAAGAGAGAGGTGGTTTTTGTCAGTTTTTTTATTTATATGCATGTCATTTTTTCCTTTACATGCATGTAGTCCAACTCTCAAAACAAAAACATGATGCCATTTGTATCATATTGCATGCTTGTGTTGCAACTGATATAAATGTTGTATCATGTTGCATGCTTGCAATCCGGCTCTCAAAACATAACGAAACGAAACATGCATGCAATCTATATCATGTTGCATGCATGCATTCAACATGATGTTGAATGCATGCCTGCAATGTGATGTTGAATTCATTGCATCTTACATTTGTAAGCATTAAAATTTTCTTGTACATCCATCATATCATGTATCATCATCATGTTACATGTACTTGAATTGTACATGATCCATGCATTGATATTAAATTTATCCATGTGCTTGAATTTATGCATGTAGAATACATTGCTTGAACCCGCCTCTACCTTCACACAACACCATTCAAAATGTTAGGAGATGAGTCACATACCTATGACAGAGCTAGAAGAGCAGGGAAGAGACCTTTTATACGAGAGGAGGCTCAAGAAGAAGAGAAACTTGCCCGTGAAATCTGTTCACATCTTGAGCTGTGTGGGTGTCGGCGGTGACTCAGGTGTTGTGGGGATGTTGAAGAGATGCCGATTGAGCCTCCACTCCAAGCTACTCCTTGTGAGAGCAATGAAAGGCACGAGCTGTCCGCAAGTGTCACTCAAGCGGCCTCTGGATTGTTGCAATGTGTTTCCACGAGAGAAAGAGGGAAGGGGGAGAGGGGAGAAGAGAGGGGAGAAGGGAGGGAGAAGGGAAGAGGAGAGTGAAGGGGGATGGAGTGGCAAACACAAGGGCACTACAATGGAAACAAGGGATACAATTTGTTCTGTCAGATTGTGTAAGCGATCATCGATGGGGCGAGTGTGGGCGAAGAGTCATAGAGGAGTAAGAGGAGGAGGTGGTTGAAGTGGACCGCTGCTACGACGTTTTGATCGAGAACTGAGCCGTACGTGTCATTAAATGACTGGAGGCGGAAGAAAAATCCCTCCTAAGTCATCTCTTTGGGGAAGTTGTACTTTGGAAAGTTGTACAACATATTGGGGTCCTTTTGTTGGAGTTCTCTGAATTCATCATCCTTCCATGGGCATATACAGGGGGTGGATTTGGCGATCGACGTGGGCACTATGGTAGTATTGCCAAAATTTCTCTAGCTTCAAGAAGGGGAGGCACCATCGTGGCTGTAGACCGGCATCTGCACTGATTGTTGGGACTGGAGCATCGCGGGCAAGGTTGTATCCTCCTCTTGTGCACTTTGGATGCATGCATCGCCAGTCCTCGTTGAAGGATTGGGTGATGAATTGTGTGAGGGGGCGCACATCTAGGATTTTTTATAGATGGAGGTGGGAGCCCTCGAGTTGGCGCTTCCAATGATGCATAAGCGCACTGTCTGGTAGCTCTTGAAATGACTGCAAGTCGGGGCACCATTGGACATCTTCAGGGGGGAGGTAGGAGTTGGCAGAGCCTCGTCATTTGCAATGGGCATGGGTTCCGGCTTTGATGTGCTTGTTGGCGTTGTCTCTTCGGTTGCCTGGACAAAATTGGTTGCTTTGAGCAGCATGTTGAAGGCCTCGTCAGGAAGGTCAATCGAAGCTGTAGAGGAGATGGACAGGGAGGTCTAGTGCTGTGCGGTGGTGGTGTCAGAGGCAATAGAAGGCTACTCGGGCAGTGTTGTCCGAGGGAGGTGAGGTTGGGTGGCTTGTTGGGTGGGTCGGGTGGGATCCAAAGGAGGTGGCGGTGGAATTTCGGCAGGAGGGGCGGTAGAATTAAAGAGGGCGATGGCTTCTTGGCCTTCTTCCTCGGTGAATTCCTTGGGGTATGCTACATTAATTATTTCAAAATTGCTCACCAAGGACTCAAGTGAGTCTTGGAGATCTTGTAGCACCCTATTGAAGAGGATTATTATGCCAAGGGGGTTGTAGGTGGTGGACTGGAATGCTGCAAGGTGCCGTTGAGATTGGATTGCGGAGGCTCAGCCATAGGTCTGCATCCAACTAATGTCTGCTTGCAAACTTTTGGGGGTGCATACCCATGGCGTGAGTTCCTCGGGCTTTGCGATTTGCATCACTTCATCGTCCATTGGATAATTAAGGGACTCCGTGATGATGCAGCACGAGGCCTAGAAATTGAGAAGGATAGGATGGGTGGCTAGAGTCTAGAGGTCAGTGGGGTGGAGGAGAGAGAGAGAAGTGGGTTGGAGATCTAACAAAAAATATGACATGGCTAGGATGGGGCGGTAGTGGTTGGGGTTACAGCGAAGGATGGTTTGGAGGGCGTTAGGAGGAAGTGGAGCTGTGAGGTCTAGGTGGAAGATGAGGTTTTATGCATGGAGTGCATCAAAGTGCATTTGGAGTGTTTGGGGGACGGTGCGTGGTGCGAGTGTGTATGTGGTGAACTGTGCGGAGACCTTCTTGTACATCCGAAACTCCTATTGCTCCCGGTCTTCCAAACCTGACTCTTCTAATTGGCCAAGGGCGCACTGTCGTTCGTTCTCTTCTTGGAGGGACATAGTAAGTGCCCGTTCTTGTGCCAGGAGATCTTGTAGAGATTGGTTCTATCATTCCTAGTGCTCTTGTGTTCTAGCGTATTGCGCCTCTGCCTGCGCCTTTTGCTCCAATGTGGTTCACAGGCCAGATTCCACCTTGTTGACCTGGTCCATGAGATTTTGGACCAAGGATTCACTTGTGGGGTGAGTTCATCTTTGAGCTTCGTTAGGGCCAGCTTGAGCTCTTCAGCTTTTGCACGGTACTCCTCTGCTCTGTCTAAGGTTGCTTGACCCGTGGCTTGGGCGGCAACCATTATGGTGTGACTGTCGTGCACAGAGAGTTGTGCTTGAAGGAGGAGGCCTGTTCCTGCCTCCTTTGCAAAATTGTGCGTGTGACCTGTGAAAGCTGTGCCATAGCTTCAAATAGGTGGTGTTCTATCAAGTTCGCACTCAATAGTTGCTCGAACGACATGGCTATAGCCACCTGGTGCCCTATATTAGGGCGTGCTGCAAAACTGTAGAGCCTTTGCTAGGCTTGCCCATGGAGAGGAGGAGGTGCCGATGGCGAAGGATGCGGTCTCCTGGACTGTTGTGGAGACCAAGACATAGGGCACAGTGAGAGTAGCCGGCATGGCTTTGATTCTTGGATGGAGGCCGATGGTGATTGTTTTGTCGCCTAGGAGATCTTCAATTAGTATGGGCTCCTGCTGAACCCGTTTACCCCTATCCTGAGGTTTCGCCTATTGGAGTCGCTGTTGTCGACTCATGAAGTCTTGCATCTGGTGGTCCTCGTATTGTGCGAGCAGTTGGCTTGGGTCCGGTTGCACATGGCTGATTAGAGTGGCACTGGGCATTGTCCTTGCTCGCTTGGGCTTGACCTCTGTCTCTTCTAGCTCTGTCTGTGATGGCCCTATGGCTGATTTTTCAGCCAACCCATAGCTGCTGGTGGATGCTGCTGCCGCAAGTAGTAAAGAATTGGCATGTAGAGCATTGGGTTGCCGATTACTTCCCCGTGCGTCTTTAGGTCATCCCTAATCTGGCTGCAGAAATAGTCTACCCAATTTGTAACCTAGGGCTCCACCAAGCGCAGCAAGATATTGTGCACGACGAACTGATGGTGGTCCATGTGCTTTACTTGTGTTAGCCATTGCAAGGCTCTTGCCGGTCTTTCCACCTCGGGCTTGTGAATGGCAGCGAAGTGGATTCGGCCCTTGCTCTTCTGTCGGTCATAGTGGCAGACCTTGCTGAGGGCCTCGAGTTTCTTCTTTATGGAGTGCTTTTCGCCAATAACCAGCAGACCAAAGGCGGCATGTACCACATCCTGATTGATTTGGTAGTGGTGAGGAGTGCCTGTTGCATCTCGCAGGACACCAACGATGGTGTTGCTATTGTACACCTGGAGGAACTCTACCAAAAGTTTCATGTCTAGGTGGCATGGGAGGCGGTTTGCCACTCTGCTCAGGCCAGCAACTCTGAGTGCATCCTGCACCTATGGCTCCTTAAGTGCTGCATAGGCTGCCACTGTATGGTAATGGAGGGTGTCATTGTGACCCTCGTAGGTGAAGCGCGAGTGCACGACGCACGCATCCAATTCTTGGAGCCAGGCTTCTCCAAGTGGTGAGTGCGATTGGGAGCACACAGCCTTGTATTTGCCTTCTGTGGGAGCCGAGGTGCGGTATCTTGATCTTGAGGGGGGCATATCAGCTGCTGTTGCTGTTGTACCCTCCTGGGTGGCATGTCTGTTCGACACTTCTTCCTCCCCTTACAAATCTTCTATGGGGAATTTGAAAGGCATAAGGATTGTGGCAGAAGGCGTGCTTTGAGAATTTGAGGGGCCAGTGGCCTATGGAACAGGGCGGGGGCGAAGTCCCAACTCAGTTTCAAATTCAAAGAATTCATTTTCGGGATCCACAGGGAAGAGTGATGGCAATTGAGTGATGAGGGAGTCGATGGACGAGGAAGAGTGGGAGGGCATAAACAGGCTATTCTGGATGGCAGTGGAAGAGGGCGGCAAGCTATGAGAATTGTGAGGAAATTTGGCAAGAGTTTGGGGGAAACTGCTATGGTGATGACCCAGTGGGATAAGGCCTGTTTATATAGATTCTGCATCCCCACCGCCGGCGAGGTAAGTCAATGGCGACAGTCAGTGGGGTACCATTTTGAGGACGGTCGGTGTGATGAAAAGGGCCACGATCGGCGTGATCCTTGATGGCACCGCCCGATGGGATACGGGACAACGATCGGCGTGATTCGACAATGACGACGGTCAGTGTGATACGGGATCGCAACGGTCAATGTGATACTACTATAACAGCAACCAGTGGGATACTGTCTGTGTAGAGAAGTAAAAGAGGGGGAGTGTGAAGGAGTGGGAAGGTGAGTGGGAGAGGGGACAAGTGGAGTGCATTTGTGTGGTGTGGGAGTGATTGTGAGGCTAGCATGCAAGATGGTGAAAAAATGCAAAAATGGACGTAGTGACCCTAATCACCTAGTGCTGACCATGATGGATGTGTGTGTGTGTGTTTGGCAGTGACTTGTGGGCTACAGGTGCATCGAGTGAGATGTCTATCGTATTGACTCACCTAGACCTAGACTTTATGATTATGAGGAATGCGGTGTGGACAGATGCTGTGCTGCCACATAGTGTGTTAAAAGCCATGTAGAGTAAGTAGAGTAAGTGTCCAGCTTGTGTTTTACCTTGGACACCAAAGGCACATTAGCGTTAGGCCTAGTTGTTGCAACGTGGTCCGTTTTCATGGGGAAGTGGGTTCTTGTGTGACCGCCCTTGGCGCAGACCCTTGCTTTCATGAGTAGGTCGGTACCGTCGGAGATGGTACGATCGCAATTACTTTCCAGGGTTTGCTTTCGAAATTGGAGGGAGAACTATTCGTGGGGTGGTAATAGAGCATATTCGGGACTTTGAAGCTAGTTTGCTACGTTCGGTTCATCGGTAGGTTCTTGTGGTGCTACATCTCGGGTCGACACAGGTTCTTGTGTTGATGCCTTCGGAACCTCGCGGCTTGTACCATCATCTTCGGGACCCAGGCGACGACCTTACCTCGGCCTCCCAAGTGTTTGGTGGGGACACAGTTGTTGGGGGGTTGGAGCAGTGGAGGAGGTGGATTGGAGCTTGAAGCTCAAGGCGTGATCTAGCGGTGTGTTCTCCTTCTTGGAATGGATGGTTTCGGAAGAGACGTTTCCGTGGTGATTGGGGTCTTCTGTGCTGCCTGGACTTCCTTTGGGTGTTGGGTCCAATTGAAGTGGCATTAGGCATAGAGGATAGCCACTCATACTTGCTAACGAATTTCCTGAGTGGAGGATGTTAGTGGCAGTGAAATGGGCAATGGTACCGGTTTACCACTGCGGTTGGCTTTCTTCTCCTTTTAGGGTTCGAGGCGGACGGGGCTTTTGGTCCGCCCTCTTGTGTAGCTTTGTTGTTGTGGACCAGCGAGGGTGGAACTGAGGGAGTAGGACTCGGTCCACACAGCGAGACTATCGCTGTTCTTCCACCATTTGTAAGTGAAGCGGTCTGGGTGTGCCATTTGATTTGACAGTTCACGGTGTAACCAGGTTCTTCCCAAGATAATCTGATCATCAGTTGCTTCTATGGGAAGAACATAAAATCGTATTTCCACTACCTGGTGAACAACTGTTAGACTTAAATTCACAAAACCCAAGGTTTGTATGAGTTGGCCATTTATAGCTCTTATTGAAGCGACGATGAGGGTTAGGGGTACCTGTAGCTTTTCCCATACCTCGTGGGAGATGAAGTTGTGGCTCGCTCCTAGATCTATGAGTGCTTTGATGCGCATGTGCGGAACCCACAGTTGAACAAGCAACCTAACTGGTTCTACTATTAGCTCATCTATTAGTTCCACCTATTCAATCGTTGCCTTGAGTAGTGTCAATTGCTTACGCTGCCGGAGCTTAGCATTACGGGCTCTGGCTTCCTCGATGGCCTGAAGTTTCATCCTGGCCACCTCGGCCTTGAGTTCTTTTTCTCTATAAGCCATTTGCCCTAGGGTAGCATGGCATTGACTTCCTATGTATGATCATAAACTCACTAGTCATGATTGCTATCGTTTCATTCATATAAGAATCTGGCGGTGAATCTCTCATCGGCCTTCACAGTGGCTCTCCCTTCTATCCACTTGGTGAAGTAATCGGTGGCCAGGATGATGTATCTAGCCCCAGTTCCCTTAGTTGATGGGCTTATGGGTCCAATAAAATCGATGCCCCATTTCTCGAAGGGTTGATCAGTTAGGATTCTGGTCAAGGGCATCATGTCCGCCTTGTGTGGGATTTGGATACGCTGGCAGGGGTCGCATCGTTTGATGAATTTGGTCGCATCTCCGAAGAGAGTCGGCCACCAAAGACCAGCTTGCAACACCTTACGTGTTGTAACATCAGCGGAAAAATGACCTCCTATGATTCCCAAGTGGGCTTCTTCAAGCACATCGATGTATTCATAATCGCACACACATCTTCACAGGATGCTAGTGGCAGTGTTAACTTTTTTCAAATCCACGCATACTCTAATTTTTCCATTTTTCTTTGGGACTATCACGATGGGTGATACCCAGTCCGTATGCTCAATCTCACAGATGAATCCCAAATCTATGAGTTTCTAGATTTCCTCCCTCACTCTGAGTGCCTATTTGGGATTCATAGGGTAGGGGCGCTTACGTATCGGCTTGGCATCATCTAACATGGGGATTGTGTGTTGCACTACTTGGCAGGCACCCGTTTCATGTCGGTGTACTTCCAGACCATGCAGTCCTTGTACTCTTGTAGGAGAGCTATTAAGGCATTCTCCTCGTTGGGGGTGAGATCATTGACGACGAATATGGATTGGGGGTCCTGCCCTTCCAAGGCTAGGTTCACCTCCTTGACCGGGGTTGGCCTGTCGTACCCTTGGGAGCATCCATCTTCCTGAGACCTTTTCGCTTGTTGGTATAAGACCTTGCGATCCGGCCTTGTAATGAGCTGGTACCTACCATAGGTCCTCTTTTTCCTCAATCACCTCCTTTATTTCTACCGAAGCAGCGGTCCTTTTGGCCTTAGCCATTGGCCTTAGCCAAGCTTTTGGATACATGGAGTTTCGGACCTAAAGGGGGCTCTTCCATTGTGCTTATAGAGCTGACGGGGGAGGTTATCTTACTCACCCTAGCTCCCCAATTAGAGGAGAACTCATGGTGAGTGTTGCCCACGTCTGATAGCCAGTGGAGGTTGGATTTTACCCTTACAGTTCCCTTGCTAACCTCTCGAGGATTGAGCATGTGAAACATTTTTAGGGGAACCACCAGGGTCCAGACCCTCGAGCTTTGGGGTGGTGATCTAAAACCCTATCCTCTCTAAGACATATTTATTGGCTAAGATGTGCATCCAATTTTGAGAGAACTCTGGCTTAGGAAGAGGTGCATACCAGAATTCATCCGACTCCTTTTCATCCTCTTCCCTATCATAGGGTTGGAATAGCTTCACGGAGGTGGTTCGGGCGATGGTGTCAGATTCTATGGCAAAGAGGTGTCCCAACAATGGGTGGGCCTTGTAGGTGTGCAAGTCCACTCGCATGATTTTCTCCTCATGCCGCAAGTAGATGTTATCCATACGCAAGTCATGCACGAGCTCGGACATTTGTAAGAAGGGCTTGCCTAGGATAGCTTCATATCCTGACTGCTGAGAGTGAAGTACATGACTACGAACTTGACGGGGTACATGAATCCAAATACCTTAATGTTTATGCCCATAAGTACTCCTAAGGGCTCGGAAGTTCCCCCATCGGCTAACTTTACTACTACCAGATGGGTTTGCTCGAGTGTGGGTTTTCCCCACTTCACCCAGCATTCCTTGGTACAGACACTCACTCCTGCTCCCTTATCCAAAATGGCATCAACCTTTTGGTGTTGATAGATTATGGGGATAGCGGCGTTCGTGTCATCGCCCTCGAAGTACTGGCCTAGCTTGTTGATGGGAACCTTGGGTAGAATTTGCTTCTTTTCCGACGACGATTGGTTGGGCTTAGGGCTGGTAGGGTTTGGGGGCAAGAGCGGCCTATTCATCCAATTGGATAGATCGTGCCATAGGATGGTATTTCCCCTTACCAAGGATGCGATCGGCATTTTTATCTCTGTCGATAGAAAGGCAACCAACCCGACACTGTCACAGGGTGGTTCTTGTGAAGCCTCTCCTTCTATGGATAATAGGTCCTTTAAGCCTTATAGATCTCCTTTCTCTTGCAGGTTTTGCAACATTGGGTCTTCTTGAAACATTTTTTGCATCATATCCAGAGCCTCGGATGAGGTGTTCTTCTTCCTCCACTCTTTTTGGCACCTTGAGCGATTTTGCCCCTTGATGGCCAACAGGTGGGCTGGATGAATAGTATCTGCCCCCCTACTTCCCTTGAGTCAATGTTTGAACTTCTCTTAGCATTCCCGTACCAAGTTCTAGGCATCTTTTACGGATTGCTTTTCTAAGATTGGGTCAGGAGGGCAAGGGTGCTAGGACTTGGGCCTGCTGCACTGGATTGTTTACCTCTGGACTCATTCGTACCTCGGGGTCACCCTCGGTGGAAGCATGTTTGGAAGTAGAGGAGGTGGAAAGAGTAGCTATCTCCTCATCAAAACCGCCCTGGATAAGCACCTGTTTAGGGCCGTCACCTACCCTTATGGCCTTCTTGGATCGGTTTAAGGGATGTTGAGGGATCTCGGGGCCTAGTGATAGGGACCCTTTATCCTTCCTTGCCATCTTCCTCATTGCCTTGCCTAATGCCTTAGCCTGCATCCTTGTGATGACTTGTAGGGGCAGTACGGCCACCTGGCCTTGTTTGATGCTAAGAAGATTAAGGCTAGTGCTCTTTGGCGAGATGACTGGGGTTGTCGGTCTCCTTGCAGGATAGTCCTAGAATAGATGCTCGGTCCCACACCCTGCACAAAAGGGTGTGGAGTTGGTCGTGGGTGGAGCGATGAGGGCACGGTCCCTATAGGGACAATACTTTAAGAAATGTGGCCCCCTGGCATTTGAAGAAGGACACTAGAGGGTTTGAAGTACCTCGGTATGGGCATTCAATTGCTCTATGGGGACCCTGGCAGGTGTAACATTGGAATGGGGGCCTTCGAGCGATTGAGTTTAGGTCCCTAGCCCTTGAGTTCACGGGAACAGTCTGGAATACGGGGACCTACTAATCCTTTGGCGGGAGGTAGTGGATCAAGGTGCCACTTCCCTCCTCATAGGGGTAGTAATCGTGAGGTCCGTGATTTGGATCCGTCTCCTCCCAGTCATTGGGCAGTTCCTCTACCAACACTTGATTGACTAGAGTTATACGAGGTAGTGGGGGTTGCGGGCCCAATATGGGTGGTGGTAACGGAGCTCTGTACTAGCTTGAACTAAACACAGGACCACCCTGTGTGTTTAAGGGGTTAGGAGGAGGGGTCTTATTTGATACATAGGTTGGGGAAGGGACCTCAAAAATCAACATTGGGAGGTATCGTGGTTTCCCCACCTATGGCATTGTGCACAGTAGAGTGCCAACCTTGCCCTTCGCCATGGATATTCATTGGAGGGGTGGTTGCCATTGCATACCCCACACTAGGCATTGTCTCTCCGTGGAAACAAGTGGGGGTTGCTCGGCGCCTCCTTGGAGGTTCCTGTCCTCCACTGCTAGCCTAGCTGATCCAGCCAATTGGAGGCCAGCTCACATATATACAAGCCCTTGGGCTCGTTGGTCTCCTTCTTAATCGTTTCTACACTCAAAGACCTGAATGATGGAGCTTTTTCTGAGGGAGTCGGGGTTTTATCCAAATTTGCCTTGTCCATCATGTTGTCACATATGTAGATGGCCACCTTGCTGCATAGATTGAAGGAGGTAGGATTCATCACCATTAGGTGGTCGTGCAACTTCGGGTCTACCAATCTGATGAGGAAGCAGGGCAACAGTCATTCATCGCTCATTCGTTCATATGGTTCACAGCGAGCATTGAGGTGCTTGATCCTAGCAATGCAATCCCTTAATGATTCCTTATTGTTCTGCTTTACTCCATACAATTGATTAATCGGGCTCCATTTATGGCCATCGGGGGCGAACCCCACAATGAAGGCCTTTCTCAATGTCTCCTAGTTGATTTTCTCTTCTGGGGTGAGAGCCCTATACCATTGGCCTGCTTTGCCATCCAAGTTGAGACCAAATGCATGAGCCATTTCTAGGTCCCCGGGAGCACCAAAAGCTTCGCAAATTTTCTCAAATCGCTCCACGTGGGAGACCAGGTCTCCCTCTCCAAGGAACTTGGTCATTAAATTAGAGATTGCTATGGGTCGGCTCCTTGAGGGATTCGCAATCCCTGCGAGAAACACTGGGGTGGGTGGAGGTGGTGTGGCCCCCCTTCCTAGGGCATTCACCAAGATGCGCATTGCCTCATCAGCTAACACTGTTTGAGCGACTGGCGAGAGTGGTGTTGCTGTGGGCCTAGCGAGACACACGGTTGGCCTTAAGCCTGGCCCTGGCGATGGTATCCATGTAGTTGCTGGTACTGGCATTGGAACGGATGTGCCAAGGCCTTCATTCATTGGTGCAACAGATATAGATGGGAAGGGACGTACTCTCGGAGGAGGTATGTCCTGGGGCATGGGAACGTTGGTTCCATGCAATGGCCGATAAGGTGGGAACTGTGGTGCCCCATAGCTGATGAAGGTTGGTGGCACCTGGGTTGTTGGGGGTTCATAAGGTGCCTCTCCTTGGAGGTTCCTTGCATCCCCTCGACTGGGATCTTGCCCTCAGAATTCGCTCATCCATGGATCTTCATCATCCATGTGCTCCCATTGGGCAGGTCTTGCATAGGTGGAGGGGGGTCCTGGGTCTGCAAAGGTGGTTTCTGTCTCGGTCTATGGTTTAGGAGCTGGATGTTGTTGACCTTCCCTTCCTGCCGACATGCCGACGAAGGGGTTCTCCATGTGTGTCGACTGCCACCATGCCATTGAACAAATGGATTGTGAGTTTGTGGACCATGGCACTAATGCCATCATTTGAGCTTGTAGAGAACGGAACTGATGCCAATCTCTATGTGAGTATGTCTAGAATAGCATTGGTGCCATGCATCACATGGATTGCACAATATGGCATTGGTGCCACTCTCCAGATGTCAAGGTTGTTACAAATCATGGTTGGAGAAAAGCACTGGTGCCATTGTCAATATCATATGATTATGTGGATCATGGAGCAGTGCCAATGATCTTGTGATTTGTGATTTGCCAACAATCATATGTTTCCAATGATCTCAAAGGTCTAACAAGGTCTTAAAATCAGGCTAGCTCGTCAAAACTTTAGCCATATAATGATTAATCTCATGGATTGCACACAATGGTTCTAGTCCCATTCCCTAGACGTTAATGTTGTCACAGATGATGGTTAGAGAATGGCACTAGTGGCATTATCCACCACACCATATGATTATGATATTGAGACTGACACTTGTGCCATTAATCACAAGGATTGAGGAGAATGGCACCAATGCCATTCTCCATTCTCTATGTATGAATGACATCGGTGCAATTATTCAAATATTCATATGATGTTGTGGAGAATGGAACCAATGCCATTCTCCAAACTTCAACTCATATAGAATTCAAATGATTCCATGTATGTCAAATTGTCAGAGAAGGGCACTAGTGCCATTGTCCACAACACCATGGCACCTATGCCATTAATCACAAGGATTGAGGAGAATGGCACCAGTGCCATTCTCCATTCTCCAAATGATGACTGGTATTGGATTGAGAAGAATGACACACATAGATTGAGGATAATGACACACATGGATTGAGGAGAATGAACCAGTGCCATTCTCGATTTTCCATGTGATGAATGGCATTGGATTGAGGAGAATGACACTAGTGCCAATGTCCATTCTCCATGTGATGAATGGCATTGGATTTAGGATAATGACACACATAGATTGAGGAGAGTGGCACCAATGCGAATCTCCATTCTCCATTCGATGATGGCATTGATGCCATTCTCCAAATATTCATATATTGTTCTCTTTGTCTCTCTCTCTCTCTCTCTCTATCTCTCTCTCTCTCAATTGGTCAAAGACTTATCCATATGGTGATAACCTATGAAGAGTTTTATGGCCAAATCTTTTGCATATGGTGGAAATCAATTGCAAGAGGTCAGAGGATTGAGACATGGTGGCAAATGGTCAAATCTATAATGCCATATGTTGGCCCTAAGGTCTAAAAAGGTCTAAAAATCAGGCTAGATGGTCAAAACTTTAGCCATATAGTGATCAATCTCGTGGATTACACAATGTTCCTGGTCCCATTCCCTAGATGTCAATGTTGTCACTGATGATGGTTAGAGAATGGCACTAGTGCCATTGTCCACCACACCATATGAGTATAATATTTGAGACTGACAGCTATGCCATTAATCACAAGGATTGAGGATAATGGCACACGTGCCATTCTACATGTATAAATGGAATTGGTGCTATTCTTCAAATATTTATATGATGTTGTGGTGGAGAATGGCACCGGTGCCATTCTCCAAACTTCAACTCATATAGAATTCAAATGATTCTCTGTATGTTAATGTTGTCATAGATGATGGTTAGAGAATGGCATTGGTGCCATTGTCCACAACACCATATGATTATATTGCCTTGACACCTATGCCATTAATAACAAGGATTGAGGAGAATGTGCCATTCTCCATTCTCCATGTGATGAATGGCATTGGATTGAGGAGAATGGATTGAGGAGAATGACACTAGTGCCATTCTCCATGTCATGAGTGGCATTGGATTAAGGAGAATGACACCAGTGCCATTCTCCCTTCTCCATGTGATAAATGGCATTGGATTGAGGAGAATGACTCACATGAATTGAAGAGAATGGCACCAATGCCATTATCCATTCTCCATTCTCCATTTGATGAATGGAATTGGTGCCATTCTCCAAATATTCATATAATGCTCTCTCTCTCTCTCTTGTGAGATTGATAGGTTATAGTTAAATGTAATGTTGGTAAAAGAAAAGTAAAGGTCATACCAGGATATGTGTCCGTGATTTCTTTGAGTAATCTTGTGAACCAGGAAGATCATTCATGTCATCGTCTGCATCACCTTCATCTTTATATAGGGAGCCATCAAGATCTTCCATGTCATCATCTCCAATCCTCTTATATTCCACCTCTTTCTCGTAGCTGACAGTTAGATTAGCATGCAAGTGGAAGTGTGCCATGCAAGCCTTTCTTTCAATAATATTAGTAGAATATCCTTTTCTGAGAATATCTTCAAAAAGATGTTCCATCCGTAATAGGGTGACCTCCTAATTAGGCGGTTGCAAGTATTCCAACATAGTAATAAAAAGACTTCCACTTTTTGGAGGACATTCATAGATTTTGGAGTGCACTTGATGATGAGAGGACCTATGGATTTCTTTCTCCTCTAGCATGAGACGCAAACTCTTGGAAGTCCCCTTATGTTATGTTGTACAGATTGGTTAGGATATGGACTCCGCATGCATAAGAGGAATGATTTGAGGCATTGGATCTTTGATCCACATTCTCTCTTACTTGTCTTGGATGCATACACACCATTGTAGATCTTGAAATCAGAGGCATAAACTTTCTCCAAAGTGTTATGTATCTCTTCCTTGTTTTCTTTATTGACAAAAATCACAATATTGCAAATTCCAGCTCTACTAATGGTGGTATATAGTATTCTATCGATGAATTGGTGAATATCATTGGAAGAACCTCATCAATAAAGAATACTTGGGGCTTCTCCCAACTTGTTCCATCAATTAAAAAGTCATATGAAATATCCCCGTACGCTACAAGCTTTTCAAATTTTGAAGTGATGTTGACATTGAATTGAAAGCCATGGTTGACTGCACTTGTTATTCTCAGTTTATGCTCATTTGCAAGCTTCTCAACATGTGCAATCACCTGTGGTGGGATTTGGGCTCTCATGAATGAGGTGACTACTTCGGCCCCATCTTCTTGATTCTTCATCCACTTATGCGCCCATGCCTTTTCCTTAGTGTGGATAAAGCAGCTATATGCTTCACAATATTAGGGACAATATTGCATTGACCAGTAGGAATTACTAAGCCAAAAAGCAAGCCAATTGTGCAATGCTTAGGGCGATTGGGGGTGATCCAAGCTGAGGCACTAAAGAAAAAGGTAACACAACTACTTGAGGTGGGATTCATCTTTCCTGTTGATGATTCAGAATGGATATCTCCTATAGTTGTCACACCAAAGAAAGGAAATAAGTGGTGGGTTTGTGTGGACTTTCATCCTTTGAATGCATGCACTAAGAGGGATCATTTTCCTTTGCCATTCCAAGATGAAATACTAGACCAAGTAGTAGAGCATGAGATGTATTCTGTATGTGATGGGTATTCTGGGTACTTTCAAATTCATATCTAAGAGGAAGATCAAAAGAAAACATCATTTGTCACACCTTGGGGAGTTTTTGCTTACAGAGTGATGCCTTTTGGGTTGACCAATGCACCAACTACATTTCAAAGGTTCATGAGTCAAGTGCTCGAGCCTTACTTCGGAAAGTTCATAAGGGTGTTTTTGGACGGTTTTCGCATTTATTCTTGGTGCATAGATCACATGGAGAAGTTAAAGATGGCCTTAGCTAGGATTGATGAAGCAAAAGGGTGTCTAAATACTAGCAAGTGTCATTTGGCTCAAACAAAAGTAGTCTTGTTGGGGCATATTGTGTCTGAAGAAGGCCTGCAAATGGATCCTAACAAGGTTCAAGAAATCATGGCATTGCTAAGTCCTGAGAGTGTCATTGGTGTTCGCAGAATTCTAGGAAAGAGCAAGTATTATCAATGCTTTTGTGATGATTTCATAGAGATAGTGCATCCCATGAACTTGTTGATAAGAAAAGAAGTTTCTTTCCAATGGGGTGTGGAGCAACAAGAGTCTTTTCAGCAACTTAAGGAGGCCATGAGTAAGGGCCCAATATTGAAGCCCCTTGATTCATCTCAAAACTTTTATGTAAATCCAAGTGTATCTTTGCATTCAATTAGTGTTGTATTGCTACAAAAAGGAGAGGCAAGTAGAATGCAACCCATCTATTATGCCAGCCGACAGCTTACAGAGGTGGAAACAAGGTATGAAGAAATGGAGCAGCAAGCCCTCTCTTTGGTGTTTTCAGACAGAAAGTTTCGGTCCTATTTATTACCTCGGCCATTTTTTTCCTTACCTCTAAGTCTGTATTAGCATATCTAGTTTGCAAGCCTAATCCTGGGGGGAGATTTGCAGAATGGTTGTCAGAGCTTCAAGAGTTCTCTTTCTCTTTTGTCACTGAAAATACCACTAGGTCCGCTATGGCAGATTTGCTCACAGGATGGGAGGATCTAAGAGAAGAAAAGAAATGTAAGGAGAACATTAAAGATGAAAGAGATACACCACCAACAGGTCTTGTTTTGTATTTTGACGGGGCTTTTAGTCCTTCATGCCAACAAGGAGCTGGGGGGATAGTCTTGATGAATTTTGAAGGTCAAGAGGTGTGGGCAAGAGGACAAGAGCTTCCAGGTATCACAACTAATAATGTAGGTGAGTATAATGCTTTGATTCTTGGTTTGGAGGGTTGTCTTCAAAGTCAAGTTCAATAATTGTAAGTAAGAGGAGATTCTCAGCTTATTATAAAGCAAATGCAAGGGCATTACAAGACAAGAAGTCCTCATTTGAAGGAGCTTAATCAAAAGGCTATGGCACTATGTAGTCAATTTGATTTTTGCAAGTTTGTTCATATAAATAGAAAAGAAAATCAAAGGGTAGATGATTTAGCTACTCAAGCCATTGTAGTACAAGACCAGGGGGTGGTTTCTTTGGTAGACACTGGATGGCCAAAACTACAAGATGTTCAGCAATATGTGAAAGAAGGCATGTTTTCTCGAGGGTTAACTCCACAACACAAGTAGAGATTGGTAAGGAAGGCTTATCCCTATACTATTGTTGATGACATTCTTTATAAAATGGGAAAAGACAAGGTGCTCCATCAGGTGGTCCATCCCATGGAGACTAGGAGAATCCTAGAAATGTGTCATGAATGCTCTGGTCATTTTGCTTCAACAAGCACAGCTAGGAGAAATCTTAATGCAGGTTACTTTTGGCCACGCCTCCATAAGGATGTATATGAATGGTGTCGAAGTTGTAAAGTATGCCAAAAGTTTGGAAGGCAATAGTTGATTCTTGGGCCCTTGGAGCCTATTCCAGCATATGGACCATTTGAGAGGTGGGGGTTGGACTTTGTGGGACCACTCCCTCGCTCATCTCAGGGCAAACATTATTTATTGGTGGCCACAGATTATGCAACTCGGTGGGCAGAGGCCAAGGCCACAGTCAATAGCAAGGCAAGCACAGTTGCAAAATTTCTCTTTGATCAAATTTGTTCACGCTTTGGTTGTCCTTTGGAAATTCTCACTGATGGAGGAACCTCTTTTAAAAATGAACTAATTGAAGATGTGGTGCATAAGCTAAAGATAAATCATAGCATGTCTATGCCATACTATCCCCAATGTAATGGCTTGTTGGCTGAGAAAACAAATGGATTGTTGTGCAATTCAATGGGAAATCTTGTAGACACCAAGAAAAGGCATTGGGATAGGCACTTGGCAAAAGTTTTATGGGCTTACAAAACCACACACAAGCTAGCTATTGGGTTTACACCATTCCAACTAGTGTATGGAATAGAAGCCATTTTGCCCATTGAATTGGAGATACATAGTCTTCGCACTGCTGTTGCAAGAAAAGAAGGACAGGAGGATGCCTATGCTCAATGCTTGGTATAGCTAGAAGCCTTGGATGAATGCAGATTACAAGCCTTACAAAACTTGGAAGCTTCTCAAAAAAGGTGCAAGGCCCATTTTGACACCAAATTACACAAGAAGAAAGATATTGCAGAAGGAGATTTGGTAATGAGATTTGATAGCCATCTGGACAAGCGGCTAGACAAAAAGTTTATCGGCCGATGGGAGGGACCATATTGAGTCAAAAAGAAGTTCACCAATGGAACCTATCAGCTTGAGGATGTTGATGGCATGGTGATACCCGGACGCACCAATGAGTATCGCCTTAAATTCCTCTATGCTCGACCACCTTGAGGGCCAGCAGATGCTCTCTATCACTCGAGAGGATCTGCTGGGGGGGGAAAGATGTGACGCCAAAAATTGATATTTTTTATTCGGCATTGGTATTGTTTTCTTCTATGTTTGATAATAGTTTGAGTATCAAGTGATAGCCTAGTGGCTCTCACTCATTTCTATTTTCTAAGATATTGTATGGGATTGAGAGGATGAGTGGAATGGATCATTGTAAATACCATGTGTATGAATGATAAACACAATGGGGGAATATACACAAAGGTAGAGGCTGAAAACAATTTTCCTCTTCTTAGTTGTGAAAGCCAAGAGAACTCTTAGTACAAAAGAAAAGGTGAACCCTATATGTGGGTCTCAAACCAAACCTAGCTAACTAAGGTGGCATACTAATTGAGCCACTAACTAGAGTACATAAAGATAGCTATCATCCAGCTATTATTCATGGGCGGTGTACCAACTGCATCTGCAGCTAACAAGTCGGTGACATAAATGCACAACAGTCACCTTGGCATATCACGAGTGGAACTCGATATCTCAACACTCCCCCTCGACCCAATTCCTGCACACCAAGTAGGTCTTTGAACTTGCACAGCTTCTTTGCACCCAATGACTTCGTGAATATGTCAACTACCTGATTCTCTGTGCTGACATAAACTAGATCAATAAAACCTACTAGAACCTTCTCCCGCACATAGTGATAATGCAACTCAATGTGCTTTGTTCTAGCATGATAGACTGGGTTATTTGCCAAGTGTATACTGCTCATGTTGTCATAATAAATGACAAGTGGCCCATCTATAGATTGATGCATATCATAAAGTAGCTTATGCAACCAAGCTACCTCACATGCAGCCATTGCTGCACCCCTGTACTCAACCTTTGTGCTCGATAAGGCAACTGTAGGCTGTTTCTTGCTGCTCCAAGTGACTGTAGCACCCCCAAAAGAGAACATATATGCACTTGTACATCGTCTATCAGAAATACTACGAGCCCAAGCAACATCAGTGTATCCATGCAACTGTATATGAACCCCAGTCTCATAAAATAGTCCATACTGCAATGTGGACTTCACATACCTCAGTATGCATCTAGCCGCATCCAAATGCGGTTTCCTTGGAGCCTACATAAACTGACTTACCAACCCAATAGCATAGCTCAAATTTGGCCTAGTAATAGTCATATAAATCAAACTTCCTACTATGCATCTGTACATAATAGGGTCTTCCAGAAGATCACTTGCATCTGCGCTCAGCTTCATAATCTGCTCCAAAGGAACTGAAATAGGCTGACACCTTGTCATCCCATATTTGGACAACACGTCCAATCCATATTGCCTCTGCAAGAGCCATATCCCACTTGTGGATCTAATCACCTCAATGCCCAAGAAGTAACACAACTCTCCAAAATCCTTCATCTCAAACTTTTGCTTCAATAACATTTTCACATGAAGGATATCTTCATCACTATCACTTGTGATGATCAAATCATCAACATAAATGACAAGGAGCATAATGCCTTTCTCTGTTTTTCTCACATAAAGTGAGAAATCTGCCTTGGAAATCTGAAAGCCAATAGTGACAAGATACTGTCCTATCTTGTTAGACCATGCTCTGGGTGCTTGCTTCAAGCCATACAAGGTTTTCTTTTACCCTGCAAACAAACTCAGGATGAACATCATGAACATAACCTAGTGGCTGCTCCACATAGACCTCTTCTTGCAAATCACCATGCAAGAAAGCATTCTTTACATCCATTTGATGTAAAGACCATCCCTTTGATGTAGACATAGCAATGACTGCTCTTACGATTGCCATCCTTGCAACCAGACTAAATGTTTCTTCATAATCAATGCCATGATATGTCTATGCGTACCCCTTGACAACTAATCTTGCCTTGTATCTGTTCACAGAACCATTTGCATTGTGCTTCACCTTATAAACCCACTTGCAGCCAATTGCATTCTTGTCTTTAGGCAAAGGCATCGATTCCCATGTAGCATTTACTTCCAAGGCATCCATTTATTCATCCATGGCTTTCTCCCATTTTTCTTTTCCCATGGCTTGCTCAAAAGAAGTGGGTTCTGGTTCATGTATCACTTTGACCATATAGGCATAGTGAATGGCTATAAATCCATCATATTTCAACCTATCCACAGGATAGCTAGCTTTGGTAGACCTGTGCAAAATAGGCTCACTACCAAGTGCTCTCAAAACATCCCTTGTCTTCCTTACTCTAGGTGTAACAACATAAGGAATACCCAACTCATCATCAAGGCTCTGTTCTGAGCCACTGGATTCACCATCCACATAAGAGTGACCTGCATTTACATCAACCATGGGCTGATCTACTTTCTCTTTTCCTTTTCATGATACTTGCATACCACTATCTGCATTGCTTTGAGGAGATCCTCCTAAGCTCAATGTGCCTGTCCATGGCAAAGTATCTGAACCACTGCTAGAGGACACTACAGGTCCACTAATATTTTGTGATTGCTGCTGTGAATTCTGTGCAGCATTACCATTTTGTGCATCTACAACATCAATCACATTTACTGGTTTATACCAGCTTCTCATCTCATCAAAAACAACATCTCTGCTCACTGTAAACTTACGAGTAGAAGGGTTATAGCATCTATACCATTTTTAATGCAGAGAATAACCAATAAAGATGCACTTCTCAGCTTTTGGATCCAACTTGGATCTCAACTCATCTAGCACATGAACATAGGCAATGCAACCAAAAACTTTCAAATGAGAAATATCTGGTTTCCTACCAGTATACCTCTCCTCTGGCGTCATGCCATGTATTGCTGCAGTGGGAGTCCTGTTCATTATGTAGATTGCTGTAGCAACTACTTCAACCCAATAATAATATGGCGGGTCTTTTTCGTTGAGCATGGCACGAGATACCTATCCAATATGCGTGTTTTTCCTTTCTGCAAGTCCATTTTGCTGTGGGTATGACTGCATGAATATTGTTGCTTTATGCCATGCTCCTGCAGGAAACTTGCAAACTCATTTGAGAGGTACTCTCCCCCTCCATTTGACCTTAGGCATTTTATTTGCAGGGCTGTTTCTTTTTCAACCATAGCTTTAAAAGCTTTGAAATGCCCAAACACTTCACTTTTCTTTTTCATAAAATACACCCAAACTTTTCTGCTGTAGTCATCAATAAAAGTGACAAAATAATGACATCCTACAATAGATGCAGCTTTAGTAGTCTACACATCAGAGTGGATTAATTCCAATGGCCTCTTACTCTCTTGAACATGTCTAGGAAATGGTTTCCTTGCTTGTTTTCCAAATTGACAGGCTTCACATACCTTATGCATTTTTGCAACCTTGAACTTAGGCAATCTTGCAACAATATTTTGGGCCTGCATTAATTTAAGTTGCTGTACATTAACATGACCAATGCGTTTATGCCAGATATCAATATCTGCAACTACACCGGTCCCATGTGCAAACATTGCTGCACTCAATTCAAGCATGTCCGCATCCAATGTAAACATCTTGCCCTTCTTCTTCCCTTTTGCTATCAAGCGACCTTTATTTTTCATATCCTCAACAAAGCATCCATGAGAATTAAATCTGACCTGCAAGCCCTGCTCAAGCATTTGACCAACAGAAACCAGGTTCTTGGTGATATTCGGGACATGAAATACATCAGACATGTATTTATTTTTTCCATCCTGCATAGACAAAGGAATTTTACCAATCTGCACAAGAGGATGTGTAGTATCATCACTAGTCTCCACAAATCCTGGTCTTTCCATCTTCCTTGCATCCTGCATCCATTTTGCATGACCTGTCATGTGGTTTGATGCACCTGAGTCAACATACCACACATCATTGCTTTCTTCTGCACTTGTCACAAAATTGGTCATGTGCTGCACCATAAACAGATGCTCATGTCTATCGTCACCCTGTCTACTAGAGGATGCATAATTTCCTTGCTGCAGTTTTCCAGTCATGATGTCATTCTACTTTTTATAGCAAGTCTTTAACCATATGACCCATTTTACCACAGTAGTAGCATTCAACATTGTTGTTTGCATTTTGGCCTCTCTGCCATCTGCCACGACCTCTTTGGCTCCCCCTGCCTCTAAAGTTACCACGTCCTCCTCCATAGGACTGGTTTTCTTAAATTTGCTACATACTCTGATTTCTACCACGGCCTCCAAATCGGCCTGCTCTACCTCTGCCTCTACCTCTTCCAGCATTTGAGGAGAAGACAACTTCTTTTGAAGTTCCTCCTGAAGAAGATGCACCACCATTTCTCTACTCTTCAGAAATTAGAAGAGCAATCAACTCCTCAAAATCAGGAAAATTCTCACGGACGGCAATGGATGTCTGGAATTATGCATAATCCTTTCCTAGACCATTCAAGGTCACAGAAACTAAATCATCTTCCACTGGCAACCCAATAGAAGCAAGTGCATCTGCAATCTTCTTCACCTTCATGTGGTAGTCATTGATGCTCATATTTTCTCTCTACACATTATGCAACTCCTGCTTGAGAGCTGCATTTTCTTGTCTTGCGTATTTGTGCTATACATTTTTGTCAAAGTATCCCACACCTCCTTCGACATGCTTGGATCCTGAATATGCACAATTATAAAATCTAAAATACTGATAGACAAGCCAGTACATAAGTTTTCTAGCTCTCCCATGCCAGCCTTTAAATGCCTGCAATTCTTGTTGATTGGGAACATTAGGAATAACTGGTTCTTGTTCAGCTCCAGTAATGAACTCCCAATAGCCTTTTCCCTTAAGGAAATTCATCATTCTAAACTTCCATGTTTGGAAGTTGTTCTTGTCAAGCTTTTCAGTGACAATCTATGAAAGGGTATCAAATGCCATTACAGAACACTAAAATATTCTGTCACTACAAAAAAACACAACTTCTGCCTCACAAGGGAAAATTTGCAAAACTGACGAGAGTGGTATTTGACCACACAGTCACTTCCTAGTGACGATTATGCATCAACAGGCAATAAGAATGATTCTGTCACTCCCAATATCTCTTCGCACAGGCATACGATGTAATTTTTGCGATAACTTTTTACCGACCTGCAGAATAGTGGTCGCACAGCAAAAACAGGGCACTTTCCTGAGTGCCCGCAAAAACTTCCGCCCGAAATGGCCTCGAATCAAAAAAATAATTTCAGCGGGTCCCTGCAAAAAAATTCCACCACCAAAACGGGCCCTGTAGCATATACTGCCCTCTCGCCACACCGCCAAGGGCATCCTACAGTGCACTCTTGCACTTTTCGGTTGTGCTACCTACAGAGATTTGCTCCCAAACTCGAAAAAAAAAGGAAAGCAACACTGATCCTCTTACTAGGACACCGCGAACTTGGTTTGCTTTCTTGAGCTCCTTACCACGAACCGAGCTCTGATACCATGTGAAGAGAGTGGGAGAGAAGGAAGAAGTCTCACTTGTAGCTTTCTCACATACACAATGGGGGAATATACACAAAGGTGGAGGCTGAAAATAGTTTTCCTCTTCTTAGTTGTGAAAGCCAAAAGAACTCTTAGTTCAAAAGAAAAGGTGAACCCTATATGTGGGTCTCAAACCAAACTCAGCTAACTAAGGTGTCATACTAACTAAGCCACTAACTAGAGTACATAAAGATAGCTGTCATCTAGCTATTATTCATGGGTGGTGTACCAACCGCATCTGTAGCTAACAAGTCAGTGACATAAATGCACAACGGTCACCCTGGCATATCACGAGTGGAGTTCGATATCTCAACAAGTCTCCTCTAAGGGAAACAAGGAGAAAGATATATGGTGGTTTTCTTTGCATGAAAATATTTTCTTCATCTCTCTTTGCAAGTGATAAGGGTCTCTATTATTAAGATTGGGAAGAGCAGGAAGCTAAGAGGTGCACGAAGTTTCATTACCCCCAACTTCATGTCACAATGGTCGAAACTTTAGCCATATAGTGATTAATCTCATGGATTGCACACAATGGTTCAGGTCCCACCATTCCCTAGATGTTAATGTTGTCACAAATGATGGTTAGAGAATGGCAGTGGTGGCACTAGTGCCATTCTCCATTCTTTATGTATAAATGGCACTGGTGCCATTCTTCAAATATTCATATGGTGTTGTGGAGAATGGAACTAGTGCCATTCTCCAAACTTCAACTCATAAAGAATAAAATTTTTTCATGTATGTCAAATTGTCACAAATGATGGTTAGAGAATGGCACTGGTGGCATTGTCCACGACACCATATGACTATATTCAGACTGGCACCTGTGCCATTAATCACAAGGATTGCATAGAATGGCACAAGTGCCATTATCCATTCTCCATGTGATGAATGGCATTGGATCTAGGAGAATGGCACACATGGTTTGAGGAGAATGACACACATGGATTGAGGAGAATGACACCATTGCCATTATCCATTCTCCATGTGATGATTGGCATTGGATTGAGGAGAATGGCACCGATGCCATTCTCCATCCTCCATGTGATGAATGGCATTCGATTGAGGAGAATGGCACATATGGATTGAGGAGAATGGCACTAGTGCCATTCTCCATTCTCCATTTGATGAATTGCATTGGTGCCATTCTCCAAAATTCTCTCTCTCTCTCTCTCTATGACTCTCTCTGTACCACTATCCACCCCCCTTCTCTCTCTCTCTCTCTGTCTCTCTCTGACTCTCTCTCTACCACTATCCTCCCCCCTTCTCTCTCTCTATGGCTCTCTCTCTACCATGATCCAACCCCCTTCTCTCTCTCTCTCTCTCTCTCTCTCTCTCTCTCTCTCTCTCTCTCTCACACACACACACACACACACACACACACAATTGGTCAAAACCTTATCCATATGGTGATAACCTATGAAGAGTTTAATGGCCAAATCTTTTGCATATGGTGGAAATCATTTGCATGAGGTCAAAGGATTGAGCCATAGTGGCAAATTGTCAAAACTATAATAGCATATGGCCCAAATATTGTGGCCCTAAGGTCTAAAAAGGTCTAAAAATCTTAGGTCATAAGGTCTACCAATGCCGTTCTCCATTCTCCATGTATGAATGGCATTGATGCCATTCATGAAATATTCATATGATGTTGTGGAGAATGGCACCAGTGCCATTCTCCAAACTTCAACTCATATAGAATTTAAATTATTCCCTGGATGTCAATGTTCTCATAAATTATGGTTAGAGAATGGCACTGGTGCCATTGTCCACAACACCATATGATTATATAGAGACTGACACCTATGCCATTAATCATAATGATTGAGAAGAATGGCACTAGTGCCATTTTCCATTCTCCATGTGATGAATGGAATTGGTGCCATTCTTCAAACTTCAACCATTATGATGTTTTGGAGAATGGCATGAGTGCCATTCTCCAAACTTCAGCGCCTTGTGAAAGAAATTCAAAATTAAGCGAGAAAATTGAATTTACAATTCAAAACTTTCTTCAAATTTTAAAATTTAAGTTCAAAATTTTTATAATGTTGAAAAGGAACGAATCTGCATCTGCATTACAATTTCAATTTGAAGTTGAGAGAGAGAGAGAGAGAGAGAGAGAGAGAGAGAGAGAGAGAAGGTAGTTGCAGCAAAGAGTAGATTTAAGAGAGAAGAGATCATCGTAGGAGAGTATAGAGAGTAGCAGAGAGCGTAGGAGGGAGAAGCTAGAACATACCTCATGCATAGGAGGAGGAATTTGACAAAACCAATTCGTAGGAGAAGAGTCAAATCTCGAAAGCGAAATCCCAAGATGCCAAACCTGCATATCGATTCACCTCTTGCTAGATGGATCGTTCTTGCCTTCCTTTAGTTTCTAAACTTCTTGTGGATTGCATGGATGAAACCAGTAGCTTGTCACATCTTGTGAAGATTTGACAAGCAACACATATCAGTAGACTATGGACACAAATTTTGAGAGCAGGATGATGATGATGAATTTGGGGAGCCGGCTACATAACATTTCGAGAGCAAGATGACTATGTCGTGAGCAAGGATGATGAATTCGGGAGCAGATTTTGATTTGTTGAAGGGGAGCATGGATGACAAAATCGAGATGTTGATTTGTTGAAGGGAGTAGGCCGTGCGGATTTCGACATTGGAGGGAGAGAAGGAGGTAAGGTCTTTTGATTTTTAAAGGGTTTTTTTAAATAAAAAGTTCATTGATTTTTTGTTGTTGCTTTTGTTTTGTTTTGATAAAACATTGCCTAAACTAATAGTGGGCCTAGGCTTGGTATTAGGAGCAGTAATAGTGGTGGCCACTAAAGGAAAATTCAAAATATTATTCTTCAAGCTATGTTGAAGATTAATACTTGGATCCTCATTTTGAAAAATCTTTGACTTTGCCTCTTTAGAAGTGGATTAGGGTAATCATCCAAATTGATTACCACTTCTTTTCCCTTTCTCATCTAGTCAGATCGAGAACATTTGGACACCTCCTAGAAACTACTCCTCTGTTGGTAATACTCTTCTACTTGTCTTTCTAGGAATTTTGCCAGCTTGTTGTTTCTTGTCTAAATGTTGATCCTCCTAGGTATTGGATATCTACCTCTACCAGCTCTACAAGGCATAAAATATCCTCTTAAATTTTGCTATGATGGCTATGTGCACCTTGATAGGCCATTGAACCCTCTTTACTCTTGTTCAACTTTACCCACTGGTGATATTCACCATCTTGACCCGATAAGATTCATGCACTCCATGAGTAGCTAATTTAGTATTCAATGCGTTCCTCAACTGAGAATGCTTCTTACACACCCCTTGTACTTAAAATCCCCTCATGCACAAAGCATAGGTGCTAGTGAGTGGAGTGGATAGGAGGATCCCCTCTACTGGAATTCCTTATCTTGTGGTTGGTACAACCTTGCTATCTGTAAAATATGAGTGGGAGCCCCTCTAATGGACTTCCTTCTCTTGTGGTTGGTACAACCTTGCTATCTCTTAAATCTAAGTGAAGTCAAGTCAAACTCAATAAAGTGTCAAGGTTTGATTGAACAAAGTACCAAGGTTCGACTGAACAAAGGATCAAGGTTTAACCATTGTAGCCATCCATTGACTTCCCCTTATGACCAAGGGGTTTGCATTGATGGAAGGTCTCAACTATAATGAGACATTTGCTCCCATAGCTCAAATTAAGACAATACCGATGATGATTGCAATGGTAGCTTATTCAAAGTGGAACATCTTTTAGATGAGAATTTCTAAATGGAGATATCAAGGAGGATATTTATACGAGAGAAGCCACCTTGATTTTGAATGTAGGGTGACCAAAGGGGAAAAGTGTGCATAGTCTTAAAAACATTGTATGACTTGAAATAGGCCCCTTGAGCATCATACCAATGGATCTATGACTCCTTTGGAAGAATCATCTTGACATAGAGTGCATAAGATGTTACATGTATCAAGAATCTTCTTGATATAGAGTGCATAAGATGTAAACATGTATCTTCATTCAAAGGGGCACAAGAAATAAATGATGATTTTATACATTGATGATTTGATCATAAAACAACCCACTAAAGTGATATTAGGTTCTTGACCATGATTTCCATGTCATGGTAAAACCTAACCGTAACCTAACCGTTCCAAAATTCTTGATCAAAACCCTCATCCTCATCCTCACAATGTATATCTTATAGAAATTAGAGTATCCAAACTATGCAAGTAATTACATGCAATATAAAAATCTAACTATGTACAAAAACTTACATCAAAGGAGGGTGGCCCTTTTATGAGCAAAAGCCTCTGAGGATTTGAGTGAAGGAAATCTCTCTCTCTCTCTCTCTCTCTCTCTCTCTCTCTCTCTCTCTCTCTCAGAGGATTCTAAAACAAATGCAAGGTCATGATGATGGTGGAAATAATTCATGCTTTAGAAAATTTTTTAATCAAATTACCAAAATTTTTAGGGACTCATTCATGGATTCTAGAGATTGGCACTAGTGCCATTCTCCCCAAACCCACTAGGGGATTGGCATCAGTGCCATTTCTCTATATGGGTTTGGGGAGAATGGCACTGGTGCCATTCTCTATAAACCCAGATGGGGATCAGCACTAGTGTGATTGTACATAGGAAAGCCAGACTGATATGGAGAATGGCACCGGTGCCATTCTCCACAATCCCAAGTGGAGAATGGCAATGGTGCCATTCTTCCCCACTTCAAGGATATCTTTGTTGATCTTATGAAATTTTGCATAATCCCACATGGAGAATGGCACTAGTGCCATTCTCCATAGGAAATCCAGACTCATATGGCACAAGTGCCATTCTCCACAATCCCACATGGAGAATGGCACTGGTTCCATTCCCCATAGGAAAGCCAAACTCACATGGAGAATGGCACCAGCTCCACAATCCCACATGGAGAATGGCATTCGTGCCATTCTCCATAGGAAAGCTAGACTCACATGTAGAATGGTACCAGTGCCATTCTCTGCAATCCTGCATGGAGAATGGCATTGGTGCCAGACTCACTTCTCCACAGTCCCACATGGATAATGGCACTGGTGCCATTCTCCCCCCCCACAATGACATCTTCGCTAGTCTTATGAAATTCTTTGGATATAGTTTGTTGATAATTAACATCCTATAATCGTAATGAGAGGGGATGGCTATCAGATCTAGTGACAAGGTCATGATGATGGTGGAAATTATTCATGCTTTAAAAAAAGTTTTATCAAATTACCAAAAAATTTAGGGACTCATTCATGGATTCTAGAGATTGGCACCAGTGCCATTCTCCAAAAACCCACTAGAGGAATGGCATCAGTGCCATTTCTCTATGTGGGTTTGGGAAGAATGGCACTGGTGCCATTCTCCACATAAACCCACATGGAGATCGGCAATAGTGCCATTGTACATAGGAAAGCTAGACTCATATGGAGAATGGCACCGGTGCCATTCTCCACAATCCCACATGGAGAATGGAAATGGTACCATTCTCCCCCACTAAAAGGATATCTTTGTTGTTCTTATAAAATTCTGCACAATCCCACGTGGAGAATGGCACTAGTGCCATTCTCCATAGGAAAGCCAGACTCACATGGAAAATGGCACCAGTGCCATCCTCCACAATCCCACATGGAGAATGGAACTGGTGCCGTTCTTCCCCACTACAAGGACATCTTTGTTGGTCTTATGAAATTCTTTGGTTGTGGTCTGTTCAGAATTAATTTCCTATAACCGTAATGATAGGAAATGGCAATCAAATGCACGGATAAGGTCATGATGTTGGTGGGGAATGAAGTGGTTGGAATTGGTGCAGCGTGTGGAATAGATCTGGAGGCCTACTATAGTGGTGTGAAGATTGGGGCAAAAAATGTATCGATGATAGTGGAGAAGCCTATCAGTAGTAGTAATATGCTCTTGTCATTTCCCACTATGGATGCAATGCTTATTAATTGTATCGGAGAGACTCAAAGTTTGTCATGGATGCCGTCACAACTTCCATTGCAAGTGCTATAGACACATGTACAAATTTGTCGGTGTCAAATACGAGAGAAAAATCAACCTCTTCAGAGGGAAGTGTTGTTGTTGAGCCACCATACCAAAAGTTGCCAGAGAACTTGCTGCTCCAACTAGATAATTGTGGGTCTGAGAACATACTTGTTTGCATACCTTTCTCTTCTTGGAGCAAGGGGCATTTTCAAGATAGTTCAGTTGGGCTTCTTGATGGTAGGGCTCATACATAAGGACATTGATGTAATGTTCAACAGGCTCTCTGAGAGCTTGCAAGTGGGACAAACATTCACTTCCCCTCATCTGATGGATACATTCAAAAAATCTACATCATCTTCACTAGCACTATTTCTTCTTACATGGGTTTTGAACTTCAAGGATTATGTGGATGGCTATCTATGTGATGGGCAAGAAATGCTAGTTGGTCATGCAAAGCCATTAAAATTTTGATTTTACATGCAAGGTGATAGACCTATGATGCAGTACAAGGTGCATCCAAAATCAATGAATTAGATGCCCATTGAAGGGAGAATTGAGCTGTGGAAGAAAGATAGTGAGGGTCGACCATTGTTGCCAACAAGTTGTTTAGATATATTGCCAATGGATGCATTTATGAGAGATCACTTGCAATTAATATCAGGGAGAATAAAGGATTACATTAAGTTTTAGGAGAGATGTGCAAGTGGAAAGAATGCATTGTATGAGTCCTACATTAGGCCAGTGATAGACTACTGGAAAACCATGATCGTTGAGCTCGAATAGGAAAACATCTTAGAGATAGGAGTGTACAGAGATTTTTGGCCAAGAACACAATCGCCTGATGAGGAGGATGATATATATGCTTGCATTAATGAGTTCCAAGGCTATGAGGAATGGAATGATCACTATTGTGGGATGCTAAAAGGTAAACCAAGGGATGAGTTTAGACCCAATTCTGGATGTTAAGCAAGCTTACTTTGTCTTGGTGAAGGCATCACACCCTATATACCCGATATGGCTTGGGGTTTGCCACATCAAGTGCCGAGATGGATGCTGCATCTCCTAGCTTCAAGTAATTATTAATTCAGTATTGGGCACCATCAATTAAGAGAAAGGAGCTCAGTGATGTAGATGCCTATGTTGACTGCTAGAACAAGTATTGGGAAGAGAATAGGTTGGATCCACAAGTATGGGAGTGTATTGATGCAGTGGTCTGGTCATGGGCATCAAAAACCATTAATAGCCCCAAGAAGATTAAGATTCCACAGAGTGTATGTATCAAAGCATAGGAGAGCTTGCTTGGTATCAAAGCATAGAAAATGGTGATGATTTTCTCCCTCTTGATCTCCCAAACTTTCGTTGTAATATGTGTTCTCATGTGATGTTTCTCACAATTATTGTTATCTTATCAATGGATATTTGCATATTATTAATATGATAATTTTTAGAAGTTGTCTTTCACAAACAACAACTTTGTTTCTAGTGGTTCACTTTGCACGGTGTTTGTTAACACCACCAATGGGTGTTCAAATATACATGTTGTCCACAAACGGTGTTTATTAACACCCCAAGTAAAATATACATGTTGTCCGCAAACGGTGTTTAGTAACACCAACAAATACATGATTTTCAAACTCTACCACAAATGCTTTGTTTTGGTTATTATACCCAATGAAACTTTTCACAACCAATGAAGTTTTTCATAATCATTGGAATTTCCAAATATCAGCATATTCAATATTGGAAAAAATCCCACAATCAATGAAAAATTTCTGAAATTTAATGAAATCGTTCCCAATTTTAATGAAATCCACCAAATTTTGAAATTCCCAAAATGCAACTTTTGTCCCACTTTATCTAATATGGTGTAAAAGTGACCTGATGAAGGGAGCTCAGAGAAAAAAGTAAAATGTGGAACCATCCCCATAAAGGAAAGGAAAGGAGCGAGAAGGGATGATCCTCCCATCAAAATGCTAAAATACCTCCAAGAAACTGTATGTAGCTAAAGTACCTCAATGTATGAGATGTATCTGTTCAATTATTCATGAAGCCACTTTAACTATTGCCAAAGTTGTCAAAAGTTTTCAATCCTTTGAATACAATTTCCTTTATACAAACAAGCTGTTTTAGGATCATAACCAGCATTATGGTTGTTTTAGGCTCGCAACCAGCATGGTGGTAGTGTAGGATAAGTGGTGTCACAAGTTTCCTTTATACAAGCTATTTTAGGATTGCAACCAACAAGGTGGTAGTAGAGGGTAAGTGGTCACTAGTGTGGTGGTTGGTTGCACACAAGATATGGTCCCTTGAGGGGACCCCTTTAGGGATAAGGACCATATTGACATGCCATATATGTCTAGTGGCATGTCGATGTGGTCCTTGACCCTAAAGGAGATCCCTCAAGGGCCATATCGAATGATGATAATTGCATTTATACAAGCCATTTTAGGATCACAACCAATGTAGCAATTGATTTCACACAATAAGTCATCTAGGACTGATTCCCACCAACTGCCATTGTGTGGTGGTTTCCTTTGATTATTATAAGATGAATGGATTACAATATCAATGGCATACAATTCATTCCTTCAAGATCTGTGGTCACTAGCCCAGTCATTGTACATGATAAGTGGCATACATTTTTCCTCATTTGGTATTACTAAAACAAGTGCGGGACTGTTTGGTATTTACTAAAACAATCACACAGGGTTTGGGACTAAAAAAACATTTTCTATTTTTCAGGATAAGTGGAATATATTTTCCTTAGTTATCTATACCCATGCAATGAGAATACATTTTATTATACTATCTTAGTCATCCACTACTCCAAGACACCCCATGATGTGCTCATGCATGTCTAAATCCATGTTGAAGACACTCTTGCCCTTCTCTCATCTAGGCACAACTTTCAACTAGAACCTAATAACTGTTACTAGATGATACTACACAAATTTTATATAACAAAATGTAATTCTTGCCTCTCTTGGATGTTTTTTTATACTAGATAGCTCCAACTACTACATCCCACTTCTCATAGATTGTTCCCCAATGATCCTTAAATGCTACCTCAATCTTTTGCTTGGGTTTGGTCTTGGTACATTGCAACATAGAGTATGGGTCATCTTCCTCATTCTTCCTAGAGTGAGTAACAATTGCAAAGTCATCCCCCATTCTAGACAGTTAGTGAGGTCATCAAAACACTCCCCAAACTATGGTGAGTCATTGTTTATCTCTCCATTTTTTGTGACTCAATCTTCACATAAAGGGAAAACTTGAACTACCTCCCATCTCTTCACAATTGCAATGTCCTCACAATTGTCATGATCCCTTATGATGCACACATTGTCGAAACAAGAAAGTTTTCTTATTTTGAGTAGGTGGTTGTTTGAAAATCCCCATATGCTACGCAAACTATAAGCTCCTTTAATGGCACCACAATCATGTATACTTCTTTTCAATTCATTCATTTTCACTATTTACATTCGTCTACAGCCTTTGTGTATAAGCTAATGAGAATCCATTACATTTACAATACCATTCGTTCAATCCAAAGTGGGCATATGGTAATCATTACCAAGTAGAGAAAATTGATATAAGGCGCAACACATTTGATTGAGGAGTCATGGCCAATTTTTCACAAGGGAGTAGAGCTAGTGCGAGGGATACAAATCTCATCATAGGCGAAATGGATTATGTTGGAACCATACAAGATATTTTTCAAGTGAACTCTAGGAAATTCCAATTATTTATATTTGATGTGAAATGGTTCAAAGTCATTTTTAGAGGTGTTTAGGCTATAGTCAAGAAGGACCCAAGTGGATTTTTTGCTCATTAACTCAACAAAAATCTGGGATGACCTTAGTTCAGACACATTTGTGCTACCCACGCACTGCAAGCAAGTAAGCATTTCATGTATGGATATCATTTGTTGTTCAACTTTGATGCCATTAAAGAACACTACAAAATATTCTGTCACTGCAAAAAACACAGCTTCTGCCTCACACGGGCAAATTTGCAAAACTGACGAAAGTGGTATTTGACCACACAGTCACTTCCTAGTGATGATTTTGCATCAACAGGCAATAAGGATGATTCTGTAACTCCCAGTATCTCTACGCACAGGCATACGATGCAATTTCTGTGGTAACTTTTCACCGACCTGTAGAGCAGTGGTCACACAGCAAAAACAAGGCCTTTTTCTCAGTGCTTGCAGAGAAATTCCACCTCTAAAACGGGCCCCGAAATAGCCTCGAATTAGAAAAATAAAGTCACTGAGGGCTATGCCCTCGCCCGCAACATATATTGCCCTCTCACCACACCGCGAAGGGCGTCTCAATCTAAGATAATGCACTCTCGCACTTTCTGGCTGTGCTACTTGCAGAGATTTGCTCCCAAACTCGAAAAAGGAAAGCAACACTGGTCCTCTTACCAGGACACCACGAACTTGGTTTGCTTTCTTGAGCTCCTTACTACGAACCAGGCTCAGATACCATGTGAAGATAGTGGGAGAGAAGGAAGGAGTCTCACTTGCGGCTTTCTCACATACACAACGGGGGAATACACACAAAGGTGGAGGCTGAAAACTGTTTTCCTCTTCTTAGTTGTGAAAGCCAAAAGAACTCTAGTACAAAGAAATAGAAGAACCCTATATGTGGGTCTCAAACCAAACTCAGCTAACTAAGGTGGCATACTAACTGAGCCACGAACTAGAGTACATAAGGATAGCTATCATCCCGCTATTATTCATGGGCGGTGTACCAACCGCATTTGCAGCTAACAAGTCGGTGACATAAATGCACAACGGTTACCCTGGCATATCACGAGTGGAGCTCAATATCTCAACAGAGACATGGTGGCTCGGGTTGCTAAATGGAGGCCAGACGTGCCAGTATACTGACGGTGCCACATCGACACATAGTACAACATGAAGCAACAATGGCCGCACGGAGTCCAACAACATATAATTAAATGCTAGTGGGTTGACATGTAGAGCGACATGCAACAATGGCCACATGGCAACAGGCAAACAACATTCATCCATATATAAATATAATAAATAAATGAATACATTTCTATTCATATATTTATTTTTATATGTATATATATGTATACATATTTATTTATAAATGTTTATATGTATGTATGTATGTATGTATGCATTCATGCACGTAAGCAAGTGCATTCAAGGCTTCATTTATGGATCCCTATGTAACCTATTTTAAGCATTGCCTTCTTATACCCCCTCTGTTAAAGAATCCCATAGTGTAAATATATTTCTTTCCTAGAGGAAATTTTAAAAACCTTATGTGAGAGATATATTACTACTTTTGGAGTCAGTTTAGAGGTAGACATAAGATATCTATAGATATCTAAGTCACGTGCATTATTTGAATCCACATACACCAAAGAGAGGTGCAAAGTATAATAGGTGATGCCTAGTGCAAGTTTGGGCCAATACAGAAACAAAGTTTTGCACCATATTTTCTCCAAACTTGTATTCAAAGACAATAATGTATTTGATGCCTAGTTTCTTTGTTTCTATCTTTTAGATAACTTCTCTTTCTAAACTGTCATCCCAAAGAAGCCATAACATTACAACTATGATGTAAGGAGAAAAATGATAGGTCATAGACTTAACACTAGCCATCCACAAGGTTACAAACCATCCACTCCAAGATGCATAGTATTCATTAGCCAATCATCCTTTGTCCATGCTTTTCCCACATGAGTAGTAGAGCGTAGTAGAGCCATATAATCATTTTTTAACGATAGGAAAGACATATAATCACTTTTTACTAGTGCATTGCTAACCTTATTGGCTTAAGCCATATAATCATTTTTTACTATAGGAAAGCCATATGATCAAATTTTTACTATAGGAAAGCCATATAAGCATTTTTACATCTTTATTCATTCAATGAAACTCCACTTCAATGTGCATTGAGCTCGATGAAGTAACATTTCATGGTTATATAATAGTATAACAAATAGAACATATTTATTTAGAACTTTGAGCCACCTTGAACCTTAAGCAAAGAAACGATTTCTATGAATTGCCATAGTGAATGGACATCCGTCACAGAAGGAAAGAAATCGATGTCCAATCTGCAGATCCCTCTGCATTGGCTTGGTGAATTTATAATCATTTTTTACATATTATTTATTGTGTCAACTACATTGTGTATTGGCTTGGCTTGGTGCACTATCCAAATCCTTCGTATAGTTACTCTTATCATTACTACACATTCAAAATGGTTTCTATAACTTTTGAATGAATGAAGTAGAGGAAAGAAACATTGGGGAGAAACATAAGCGTGAGATAATTGATCAAAGTGTACCTAAATGCATTTAGATGTCAACTTGATTGCTCTAGGTTCAAAACCATCATTCAATTTGTCTTCAAGTTTCCATCATTACTAAAAAAGACAAGGGTAGCATCTAGGATAACAACTAATAAAATGCAATCCTCATGCTCATTAGGCACATTTCTTCAAACAGAAAGGGACTCAAAAGGGTAGTAGGTAGGGCAATGCATATACTTGGATGAATCAAAGAACATGCCCAAATTCAACACATAAAAATGTGTAGTCTATTACCTAATGGTAGTAATCCACAAGACAAACCATAGACTTATCATGCATAGTAGGGAATAGCCATTACAACATCTTGCTCTAAGATCATGAGCACCCAATCCTGGGTGTAGAGCTTTGTATCAATAGACCACTCTCTCTCTCTCTCTCTCTCTCTCTCTCTCTCTCTCTCTCTCTCTCGCTGTGTGTGTGTGTGTCCTGGGGCACCAACTCCCTCTAGTAAGAAAACCTATGAAAATCTTGAGTATGAGATGAATTTAACAATATGCCATGAGTAGAAATTATTCAAATTAACGTAGTTGTGCTCTACAGTAAAAGAGCTTCAAATATGTATTTCCATCTTGCAATTTGGGTAACACATGAAAAAGCTACATTAATTGGAAAGGAGATGGGTTTTCATAATTTAGTGTATTTTTTGTTTTACCCCCCCCATCCAAAAGAACCCCCCCCTTGGGCCTCACATATTATGAAAAATATGTACAAATCCTAAAATCTTGCATATTTTTCAAGGCATATACCTTATATTTTGTGGGAGGGGAGACATCAAATTTATATATTTTTCCCTTGCATATTTGAAAAATTTTAAGGAAATCCATGCATAATATATATGAACCTTGTCCCCCCATCTCCTGGATTTTGGACGAGGGTAGTAGCATACTACATATTGAGTTGGTGTCCTAGTGTGTGTGTGTGTGTGTTTAGATTTAATAATCCCATCAATAAATGAACCATACAATTAATTGAATCTTTTGGATAATTAAAATTTTTAAAGAAAACTAAATTGAAGTAACTTATGACAATATTGCAATCCAAGCATTTTATTTGGTAGGGACCTGAGCCAATGGATTGGCACTATAATTTTTCTTTTTTTGCATATTTATAGTACAAAAGTGTTGAATCCATCTGGTAGTCCAAGCTCTGAGGTCAAGGTCCACTTACCTGTCACCATCCACAGAAAACCATTTGTTAGAACAAATTTGGCATCATGTGGGAAGACAGGTAATGCCCGTGTTCCCTGACTTGTTATCTCTTTTACCAACAAGAAGACAAAGAACTATAGACAGATTCTAAATATATTCAAGGGGGGTAGTCCACACCCAAGAGCAACATAATTGAGGTGGGGGGTAGTCTACACCCACGGATGAAAGTAATTGAAGGAATTTATCAAGGGGGGTGAACCAAAAAAATTGACTTAATGAAAATAATCAGGGGGGTAGTCCACACCCTTCTTAAGATTCCTTTATCATATGTTTCAGAAAGAACTTGAGAGAGGGGCGTAGTCCACACCTTAAACAAGGATCACTTCCAAGGGCAAATAATCCATGCTTTAATCTATAGAAAATGAGTTAATAAACAAATGATAAACAATCATTTGCTTTTTTTTAGGGGGGAATAGTAAGGTTTAGGGGGGGTTAGGTAGTGTAGTACTTATAGGTTTGAAAGCAATTTTTGCTTATACAAATGACATTTTACCAAGGAGAACTTAAAATATTAACCATAAAAAAGAGTATTTAAAACATGTTTTTAAGTAAATGTGAAGAAACAAATAAAGCTAGATTAATTAATTTAAATATAAGTTATCTTGTATCGAAAAGATCCATTGAGTGAATGATTAAACCATAGTCAAGGGCTATTATTTATTATTTATATAGTCGGAGGATGAAAGAATAATACACAATAGAGCTATATAAAAATATGCCTAATATATACATATCAATCAAGTATCAAAATAAAGGGGATAAACTACTAGGGGGATAAGGGGACATGAGATAAGCAGTATATATATATATGGCCAAATAATTGTAATGATATTAAAAAGACTTAAAGAAATAGAGACAATTATTTTTAAAAAAAATCAAGTTCATTAAAGACATTAAACTAGAGGAAGCTTAAATAAGGTTCTAGATTAAAAATTAAGGGCAACAAAATAGGTAGCTATAGAAAGTAAAAAATAGGTATCTATCCTCTCTTTTTATTAAAAAATAAAAAGTTAAATGAGGAGAAACCCTTCATCACCTTTTGATCACGTAAAAAAAGTATAAACAGAAAGGAAGCAACCATGCAAGCTAAAGTTTTATTCTAAAAAATAGGGGAATTATGGAACACAACGGGTCAACCCAAGGTCATTAAGTAACTTCATGAAAGTCAACCCAAAGGTTGAGTATTAGAAAAGGAGGGTTGAGTGTTAGAAATAACCTTAGATAAGGTTCTCATGACAATATGTGTCTATGGCAAGCAAAGGCCACTGAAGAAAATATACATTTTGTCACACAAGAAAAGGGAAAAGACACCAAGGGTCTGACGATCAACCAAGATCTAGGGCGAAAACTATCAAGTAGCACAACCAAATGCAAGAGAAGGGCCGGAGCAAAAGAAAAGTGAATATTTTCATAAGGAAATAGGAAGTCATGACGTGGAGGAAGGAGAAGGTGCACATCAAAGAAGGGTATCCATTATGCAATAATGAGGTTCTGCTAGACATGGGCTAACGGATAAGAGCAATAGGAGTAGAGGTGCAGCTAGTCCGAAAGCCTAACAGGTTCAAAGAGAAGAGGCAGCCAAAAGGGAGGTGTAAGCAAGGTGCAACATAACTATATGATATGAAGCTCCATAAGGCATTGCTAGACTACATACAGTGTCACTATCTTGCAAAAGGAGAGAGGTAAGTACCCTCGCTAACAACTTTCACAGAGATGCTATGTAGTTGAAGGGAGTTGCTATGCAGTTGAAGAAAAAAATAGGCTTGCTACAAAGAGGAGGCACACAAGACGCAGGAGGAGTTTGCAAGTGAGAAGGGAGGCGAGGGCACCGAGTGAGAACTTGGCATAGTAGTTGTAGCGATGGCCCATGGAGACCAATAGTTATAGTGCCATGCAACGTAAAAGACTTCAATTAATGGGTTCATGCAGTCGAGAACACAATGGAGCAGAAAGTGCGGGGATGAGAGGCTCCATTGAAGAGCTAGTGAAACTAAATGCACAAGGGGATGGCATGAAGGATAACCTGAGAGAGAAGATCACCATGTTAGTGTGAGAAGGGAGATCACGCAACACCGAAAAGAAATTTTTTGAGAGAAAGAGCTTGCAAATGGAGCCGTAGAGGAGACGCGTAAAGTCGAGGCGTTTAGGGTAACGATTAAGCAAAGGAGTGTCTATTTATAAGATGCCACTTTTAGAGGCATTTCAAGAAGCCATTGCTTCATAACATGCAAGATCATGGGGTATGAAGTCATGCTTTAGTGGGTCCTTACGTTAAAGTAAGGGTAGTCTGTGAACATGTGTCTAGATAAGGAAAAAAACAAATGGGGAAAGAGGGTTAAAAAAACCATATATGTACACACAGGTACACACACACACACACACACACACACACACACACACACACACACACACACACACACACACACACACACACACACACACACACACACACACACACACACACACACACACACACACACACACATATTTGGTATATAAGGTCGAGGTTAGGCTTTTGGAGGGGGATAAGAGCAACATTAAGTTTGATTTTGTAATCAATAAATCAAGGATAATAAATAAAGGGGGGTTAAAAGTGAGAGAGAGAAAAAAAGGGGGGGTTTTCAATTGTAGATAAAATAACTTTATAATAATAAAATTACAAATCTTTTTCTTAAAGAATTCTACAAATCAAGATAGAGTAACTAGGGGTTAGGGGTGAGAAAGCATGAAATCATGCACCAAAGGCATGTAACTATCGCATGCAGGGTGGTGTTTAGATTCTTGGGTGGATAGAAGGTTGGGGTAGGGTTGGGATTGGGTTTGGGTATGGGTAGAGCCAAGGTTAGTGTGTTGGTTAAGTTAATGAAAGAACGGTAAGGTACGGGTTTTATACTTAAAAGGTGGGTGGGAATAAAGGATAAATTACCTAGGTATAGAGTAAGACAAGGGGATTTAGTTAGCTAGGGGGATGGTTAATTAGGAGAATTAGTTAGAAAGGGAACGAGAGAGTGTAGGAAATATAGTTATAATCGGTTTGAGTAAAAGAGGGTAAGATCGAGTGGCGGGGAGATCAAATTAACTCTAAACAAATAAATTAAAGCTTAAAACATCAATATTAAGGGAAATTGGAGGGATTAAGCACTTAAAAGACACTTAGTGCTCATAAGGTTAAAGGCCAAGATGAAGTGGCATAGTGAGAAAATTGGAGGGGATAAATCTTTATTAAAATCTTCTATGGTGGGCTATAAAGCCAAAATTTCCACACCTTTACTCTTTGGAAAACCATGTGTAAGTGTGTGTGCATTGGGGGGATGAGTGTCATTGGAAAAAAAGGGGAGAGTAAGTGAGTGAAAAAAGGGGGGGGGGGTGTTTGTGTGTGTGACACTAAATGTGAAAGTGTCAGAAAAAGGAAAGTGTGTGTGTGTGTGTGTGTCCCTCGCAAAAGAGAAAAAACCCTATGGCACTAGCGACAACCAGTAGTCATATCCAAAATTATATAGACCCTTTAGGTTTTATTCATGTATACATAAACCAACATGCTGGATTCAATAGAAGCAAAGTTAAAACAAATACAATACTTTCCTATTTACCACAACCATTCAAGAGAGACATAGTTTCATCATATTACCATGCTCACTGAAAAGCATATTACAAGTCATAGACTTGGAGAAGAATTTTTGCTAGGGAATCTATAATTTGTAACATGTTGGAGAGAAAATAAATGTAAACAATGACTTGAAATTCAATGAGCATCTAGATCGTAAGAAGATGTATGTTGCTAATACATGCACAAAGTACATATCAATAAGAATCCATGTAGTGCCACACCTAGAATCATAAACAAATGCAACCTTGATCTCACCAAAAGTGTGGATTAGATATGATATATTTTTGCAAGGACTAGTAAACTGTTTTTACCACTGGAAAGAAAAGCCAACAAATAAGTTAAAAATCATTAAAGCCAAGCATACTCTCAGCTTTAGCATGCTTACTATACAAAAACTTATAATAAACAACTTGGGGACAGGTAATCCATTTGGCCAACTGCAATGTTAGGGATCAAAGGGATCAACATTAAAATCCAATTTAGTTCATTCCCAAACTCAAAATTATCAACATACATAAAATGCATGAAGTTAAATTTACTTTCATCAACATTAATTATGTTGATTAAGTGCTGCTACATTCCTAACAATGCCAATGTCTAAAATTTTGGACATGAGTCACATGCATAAAGATATGTCCACTGCATATTCTGTGTAATATAGTTTGTTCACGTTATAGTCACATCTGATCAACATTCTCAAAGTGTTGACATGAAACTAGCATTGAATACATCACCGGACATAAATTTTACATTTTAATTCAACTGCAATTGCAACCTTTTGAGGCCTCTATTTTTGTATAATCTAATTTATGATAGCCACAATAGTTCAATCAAATGACTATCCTCTTAAGATGTAGTAGGGTAAGATGTGCATGGTCTTCCATCTGCACATCATAGATTAGTGCATGATTTGAGCATGAGTGTGACCGCCCTCTACATGTGTTTTGCTTTGGGGTATTTATGGATGGAACCTCACTTTGCAAAGGACCTGATTGTAATTTGCCACTGCCCATATGATGGAAACTCAATTGCGCCTACTTGGTACTATAGTTGAGGTAGCAGTGAGAAAGTAGATGCTACAATAGAAATGGCTAAAGGCAAAAAGAAAGGGCCTTGAAGGGAAGAACCAATCCTGAAGCAACCCCCTGAAAGAAAGGATCCTAAAGGGAACAAGACCAAGCTCGAGCCTTGGAAAGAAGGGACGACCTATCCATCAGGGACGATCCATGGTGGTAGTTCAGGATAAGTGGTCTCATACGTTTCCTTTGTTTTAGGATCGCAACCACTATGGAAGTAGTATAAGATATGTGGTCACCAGCACGGTGGTTGGTTGCATATGATATATGGGCCTTTGAGGGGCCCCTTTAGGGGCAAGGATCATATTGGCCCTTTCCCCTAAAGGGGACCCCTCAAGGGTCATATGGACAATTGCATTTATACAAGTTGTTTTAGGATCGCAACCAGTACAGTGGTTGGTTGCACATGATACATCCTCTAGGATTGACTGCCAGCATCATGGTGGTTTCCTTCAATTATTACAAGATGAATGGCATATAGTTGATTCGTTAAGGATTTGTGGTCACACATCCTAGCAAGTTTTACAAGATAAGTTGCATAAATGTTCCCTCATTTGGGATTACTAAAACAAGTGCGGGATTTCTTGGGATTTACTAAAACAAACACGATGGGTTTGAGATTTACTCTAAAAATCAAGTGCAGTGGTTGTAAAACAAGCGTAGTGGGGATTTACTATTTGGGATTTACATAAAACAAGCATGGTGGGTTTGGGATTTGCTAAAAATAGGGGCGGTGGGTTTGGGATTTAATAAATACAAGCCAACTATAAATACATTTTCCATTTTTAACACCGTATTAGATAAAGTGTGACAAAAGTTGCATCTTGGGAATTTCAAGCTTGGGTGGATTTCATTAAAATTGGGAAAGGCTTCATTAAATTTGGGAAAATTTTCATTGATTGTGGGAATTTTGCAATATTGAATATGCTAATATTTGGAAATTCCAATGATTATGAAAAACTTTATTGGTTGTGAAACATTTCATTGCATATAACAACCGGAAAAAAGCATTTGTGGCAGAGTTTGAAAATCATGTATTTGGTGGTGTTAATAAACACCATTTAGGGACAACATGTATATTTTACTTGAGGTGTTAATAAACACCAGTTGGTGGTGTTAACAAACACCGTGCATAGTGAACCACTAGAAACAAAGTAGGTGTTGGTTAAGGACAGCTTTTGAAAATTGTCATATTATTAATATGCAAATTTCCCCATTGACAAGATAACAACAATTGAGAAACATCACATGAGAACACACATTACAATGGAAATTTGGGAGATGAAGAGGGAGAAAATAAACACCATTTTCTATGCTTTGATACCAAGCAAGATCTCCTGTGCTTTGATACATACACTCTGTGGAATCTTAATCTTCTTGGGTCTATTTATGGCTTTTGATGTCCATGACCAGACGACCGCATCAATACACTCCCATACCTATGGATCCAACCTATTCTCTACGCAATACTTGTTCCAGCAATCAACATGGGCATCTGCATCATTGAGCCCCTTTCTCTTAAATTATGGTGCCCAATACTGAATTAATAATTTCTTGAAGTTAGGAGATGCAGAATCCATCTCGGCACTTTATACAAAAACCCCAAGCCATATTGGGTATATAGGGTCTCACCAAGATGAAGTCACCTTGCTTAACATCCACCATTGGTCTAAACTCTTCCCTTGGCTTACCTTTTAGAGGCCCATAGTAGTGATCATTCCATTCCTCATAGCCTTGGAACTCATTAATGCAAGCATCTATATCATCCTCCTCATCAGGTGATTGTATTCTTGGCCAAAACTCTTTGTACACTCCTATTCTGAGTTTTCTTGTTCGAGCTCACCGCCAACAATGGTTTCCCAATAGTCTATCACTGGCCTAACGTAGGACTCATACGATGCATTCTTTCCACTTGCACATATCTCCCAAAACTTAATGTAATCCTTTATCCCTGATATTACTTGCAAGAGATCTCTCACAAATGCAGCCATTTGGCAGTATATTTGGACAACCTATTGGCAACAATGGTCAACCCTCTCTATCTTTCTTCCATAGCTCAATTCCCCCTTCAATGGGCATCCAATTCGGTGATTTTGGATGCACCTTGTACTGCATCATGGGTCTACCACCTTGCATGTAAAATTGAAATTGTAATGGCTTTGCATGACCAACTAGCATTTCTTGCCCATCACATAGGTAGCTATCCACATAATCCTTGAAGTTAGGAACCCATATAAGAAGAAATGGTGCTAGTGAAGACGATGTACATTTTTTGAATGTATCCATCAGATGCGAGAAAGTGAATGTTTGTCCCACTTGCAAGCTCTTAGAGAACCTGCTGAACATTGCATCGACTTCCTCATGTGTGTGCCCTACCATCAAGAAGCCCAATTGAACTGTCTTTAAAATGCCCCTTGCTACAAGAAGAGAAAGGTATGAAAACAAGTATCTATTTTTATTCTCAGACCCACAATTATCTAGTTGGAGTAGCAAGTTCTCTGGCAACTTTTGGAGTGGTGGCTCAATAGAAACACTTCCCTCTGAAGAGGGTGGGTTTTCTCTTGTATTTGACGGCAACAAATTCATACATGTGTCTACAGCACTTGCAATGGAAGTTGTCATGGCATCCATGACAGACTGCCAGTCACTCTCCGATATAGTTTCTAGATTTGCATTTGTGATTGTGACATCTACATTTTCAGACAAGCTAGATCCACTTGTGGAAAGATGTGCACCGTTAAAATTGTAATGGGAGTCCAAAGCGTTTCTTGAGCATAGAGCATTCAAAAGGCGAGCACTGCTTTTTGGAATCCCATTGGTAGCAAGGTCTCCAAGGTCATGCATATCCATCCTCTAGAGGTTGTGCAAACAAATTGAGACCGCCGATCCAATCATCAAGTTGGGATCATATGGCCACAAACCATTGAGGGTGAAGTGTCCATAAAATGATCGTGTTATTGCCCATGGGTAATCATTCCAATGAGTGAAACCTGTAATTACCATGTAGAATCGGTGTCCTTGGACATCACCCAAAGTCTTGGAATTGCCATCCTTTTTTAGTCCATCTTATCATGGATTATGCATACATACTTTTTTGGATCTTGGAGTACCTACGCCATGCATAGTAAAAGTTCCTAGAACTTCGTTGCTGTATCATATGCATCTTTCTTTCCTCCATCGGCAAATTGTGCTCATCTTGACTTTTTGTAGCTGCCAATTGAGTCTTGATCCGACTACACAAGCTACATTTAGAGAACTCACTCGTCTTAGTAAGGGCTACATTTTTTGAGTCTAATTTCTAGATCCTGCCAAATGTGGATGTGGATAGGCTCTGATAACGACGTTGATTAAGTGAAGTGTTGACCTCACACAAGACGCCTATCTTCTTATACACTTCAGGTATCACTTGTTGCTATGTCTTTCTAGAACCATCTTGCATGGTTCTACTCTTGTGAGGCATATGCTCTGTGCTATTATCCACAAAGTGTTGAATGAGAGCCCTTCCCATACCTGTGTGCTCCTTGCTCCTCCACACAATCCTTGAATTCCCATGCACATATAGTTGCACACCACTCTCAAATTGCTCCCTGTATCGATAAAATGATGTCCTTGGAATTCCATGCGTAAGGTAATCTACTTGATGGGCCACTTAACTAGGTTGAGAGAGCCGATATCTTGCATAGAAGACCCTAAGTCACTTCTTGTAATTTGTTCTTTCTTTTCAATACCCACACCAATGCAATCATTACCCAATAGGTCAAAGTTTATAGAGTCACCCGGGAAAACATATAAGATCACACCTTCCCCCACGGTCTTTGTTTTGCTCTCATCCCACAAGACAATCTTTTTCTCTTTCCAAGATTCATGAATGAAATTGTCAGTTTCCAATGAAGAAATTGGCATTGCCTCAACATAAGGTTGCTCAGGCTCACTTGGTGCAGCTTCTTTAGTTACCGGATCATCTAAAGAATCACCAACATGTTTTAGAGAGCCCTTAGGCCACTTGACAACACTCCAAAGTGCCTCACCAATAAGCGTATCCATACTAGGAAATGGCAAGAGCATGTCACTATTGATAGACTTCTCCACTATCACCGATACATTTTCTGCCCCAATCTTCACACCACTAGAGTAGGCCTCCATATCTATTGCACACACTACACCAATTCCAACCACTTCATTCCCCACCATCATCATGACCTTGTCCCCACTTTTGATAGCCATCCCTTGTCATTATGATTATGGAGAATTAATTATGAATAAACTACAACCAAAGAATTTCATTAGACCAACAAAGATGTCCTTGTAAGTGGGGAAGAATGGCACTGGTTCCAATCTCTAGAATCCATGAATGAGTCTATACAAACTTTTCATGAATAATGAATTATTTCCCTAAACATTTTAGTAATTTGATAAAAGTTTTTCTAAAGCATGAATTATTTTCACCATCATCATGACCTTGTTCCCGCATCTAATAGCCATCCCCTCTCATTATGATTATAGGAAATTAATTATTAACAAACTACAACCAAAGAATTTCATAAGACCAACAAATATGTCCTTGTAGTGGGTCCATGTGGGATTGTGGAGAATGGCACTGGTTCCATTCTCCATTTGAATCTAGCTTTCCCTATGGTGAATGGCATGCATTACCTACCCCAAAATTCACACCACTACATCACCCATTTGCATCGATTAGTACACAAGCTGAATCTATTGCAGCCACTTCATTCCCCACCAACATCTTAACCTTATCCCCACATCTAGTAGCCATTCCATGTCATTTCAATTATGGAAAATAAGAACGCGAGCGTATTACAGACAAAGGGATTCACAAGACTAGTCTAATGACGTTCAAGTGTGCAAATTCTAGCTTCATAAATGAGAGAGCCAATCTTTTGAATTACAACAATGCAATGTGAGAATGGACCTAAGTTCCATTCTCCCATTACAAAGCTCTCAAATTTCCAAATTTGCAAAGGGAGAGTGGTACTAGTGCCGTTCTCCTGTTACAATGTCGTAAATTTTTGCTTTGCAACCAGAGAATGGCACTAGTGCCATTCTCCCACTGCAATGTCATGATTCAAAATTTTGGCTTTGAGATGGGAGAATCGCACCAGTGCCATTCTAGCATTGCAATGTCTTGATTCAAAAAAATTTCTTTGCGAAGGGGAATGGCACTAGTGCCATTCTCCCCATGCATTGACTTGAGAAAAAATTTTGGCTTCATAAGGAGAGAACAGACTGGTGCCATTCTTTCTTTGTGAAGACAAAATTTTTACTTAGGACTTTGCCTTGGGAGAATGCCACTGGTGCCATGCTCTCTTTGCAACGCCAACATTTTATATCAAGACATTGCAATGGGAGAATGGTGCCATTCTCCCTTTGTGAAGTCAAATTTTTGAATCAAAACATTGCATTGGGAGAATGGCTCTAGTGCCATTTTCCCTTTGCAAAGCCAAGATTTTGAATCGTGACATTGCAATGGGAGAATTTGTGAATAAGAAAATTTGAATATTGCATGGGGAGAATGGTAGCAGTGCCATTCTCCCTTTGCAAAGCCAAAGTTCTGAATCAAGAATTGCAGCGGGAGAATGGCAGTGGTGCTTTCAAAATTTTAAAAATTTTGGCTTTGTAACATGAGAATGGAGAATAGCACTACTGCCATTCTCCCATTACAATGCCAGAAATTGAAACCATACACTCTGTGTGTGTGTGTTCCAATTATTTCAAGAACCATCGGATTTCTTACCATTGATAAGGGAGAATACCACTCCATCATTGTCAAGATCCAGTAGTGAGTGCTAGTCCAACACTATATTGAACTCTGTGTGTGTGTGTGTGTGTGTTCATAAACATGGTATTCATTTGAAACCATACATTATTTTTATCTTTAGGACATTCCTATGGGAGAATGGCACTGGTGCCATTCTTCCAATCCAATACCCAGATTCATATTTTCACTGGTGCCATTCTCACTCAGTGAAGCCAAAATTTTGAATCTGGGAGAATGGCATTGGTGCGATTGTCCCTTTGCAAAGCCTACATTTTGAATCAGTACATTGTGATGGGAGAATAGCATTAGTTGTATTATCCCTTTGTGAAGCAAAAATTTTGAATCAAGAAATTGCATTGGGAGAATGGCTATGGTGCCATTTTCCCTTTGCAAAGCCAAGATTTGAATTGGGAAGTTGCAATGCCATTCTCCCTTTGTGAAGCAAAATTTTTGAATCAGGACAATGCATTGGGAGAATGGCACTGTTGCCATTCCCCCTTTAAAAAGCCAAAGCTTTGAATTGGGACATTGTAATGGGAGAATGGCAATGGAGCAAAATTAAAATTTAAAATTTTTTAGCTCGGGGAGATTGGATGGTACTAGTTCCATTGGGCCCATTGCAATGCTAGAATTTGAAACCATAGACTCTGTGTGTGTGTGTGTTTGTAATCGTGGTATTGATTTGAAACCATACACTATTTTATTTTAATTTATTCATAAATGTGGTATAGTTGATCGATATTACTTTAGGGAACCTAGCTTGTTGTGTGAGTTTATTCATGTTAGTTTGGTTATGCTAGGTTGGTTGAGTTACAAATTTTTATGTTAGAGTATGTTTTCTTGATCAAGGTGCAAGTAATGTAAATTTTTAAGTTGTAGATTGAATCAGTTGATGAGCATGTGATTTTTGAGGACGTTTTTTTAAAAATGTTGGCTTTGGAATCATGCTCATAATTAGATTGCAAGCTATGGATTTTTTAAAAGGAAGATGAGAATAGATTAAATAAAAGTGTGAGGACAATGTAAAAAAGGAAGAAAAGGAGTGTGGATAATGTAAAATAGAAATAAAAGAAATGCAAAGGTAAAAAAAAAGATTAAATGAAAGAAATAAAAGAAATGCACAAAATGCATAGGTTAAAAAAAGAAATGCATAGGTTATGTTAAATAAAATATATGCATAGGCTAAATGAAAGATATATGTTAAATAAAAGAAAAGAATAGGCTAAATACTTGATTGATATTACTTTATTTGTGTGAGTTTATTCATGTTAGCTTAGTTATGTTGAGTTACATTTTTTTATGTTAGAGTATGCTTATGTAAAATTTTAAGTTGCAGACCGAATTAGTTGACGAGCATGTAATTTTTCTCCACATTAAAAAAAAAATGTCGGCTTTGGAATCATGCTCATCAAAGCAATAGATCGCAAGCATAGGTTAAAAATAAAAGGAGTGCATAGGTGGAAGAAAAGGAGCCGCATAGATTAAATAGGTGGAAGAAAAGCTTTAGGGGGATTTGATGCAGTTGAATATGGCCGTTTTCGACGACAAATTTTTGATGCGGCTTCGTGCGAAAGAGGGGGATCACAGCCGGTTGTTTTGTTGCTGTGGAGGAGTCGATGTGATGGCACGCTGAAGCTTAGCTTGCATGGGCTATTAGCCCGATTGATCAATGAGTTGGGAGCCAAGAGAAGCGCTGCTCGATGGAGACAATGGAGTGTCGCCTGTTACATGCAGTTGGGAGGCTTGTTGGAGCATCGCGGATGGCTTGATGGGCAGCAGGTCTCTATTGCAGGGCGTGTTGCAGGGTCGTTTGAGCATAGCACCTCAGGGATGGAGTTGGTGAGCCGTCGGTGGGTTGGACTTACCTTCATTGGCCGATGGTCATTGGAGTAGGCTATAGAGCCTTTGGAGTTTAGAGGAGCACGGATGCTAGCGAGATCACATCATCACGGCAGCACAATCTCGTGAAGGAGAGGGTCGTCTATGTAGTCGGTCGATGGAGCTGTGTGACGAGGCAATTGGAGGTTGTTGTTGAAGCTCCCGTCGGTGGAGCAGAAGTTGAGGCAGCCCAGTGGTGTTCTAGTTGTTAGCCGTAGATGAAAGAGCTATGCATATAAGCTGTGTCATTGAAGAGGCAGGTCGTTTGTGCAGATCATATAAGCTGGAGTCTTGCCATAAAGAAACTCTTAATACTAGCTTGCCAAAGCTGTTTCAAACGTTTCAACACAGATATTGCAACAGATTGTATCTGAAACTCTTGCTGGAAGCAATCTCTGCAGGAGGAACCTAGTGGCTTATGATATGCCACTTAGAGCTTTAAGCTCTCTCTCTCTCTCTCTCTCTCTCTCTCAACTCAAGAAACACTCTAAAGGACTCTCTAGATCTAAATCTAATCTTACATTTTGAAACTAATCTAGGAATGGGAGCAATGCTAGTGAACTACTAATGAGCTAAACTAGGAGAGCTAAACCTATGCTCTGATACCGTGAGAAAACATGCGTGCCTCAGGATCTATGGAGTGCTCTAAGGTGGATGGAACCTGTGTGGAAACATGATGAAGAGAGTGCTCATGACATGTACCTCAAGTCAATTAGGTTCCAAGATAGATTAGCTTGGACTCATAAAGAGAATCTTGAGATAGTACAAAGTGCTTGATTGATATTACTTAAATGAACCTCCCTTTTATAGGTGAGGGTACTTACATCCATATGCTTGCTTACATGTGGGATATCTCCTCCATGCCATGTGGCAGCTTGCCCTTTACTCATACCTTTTCTCTACATGTGCTCATGGCACCACAACTCTCAACAAATTCTCCATGCCCTTAGACTCTCGTCATTGCCCTCATTTTCTACATGCAGTTTGTGGCACCCTCAGACTCCTCAAACTGCATGTAGCATGCGGCACCCTTGACCTCGCCTTAATCAATGTGCAATGAGCAGACTTCGAAGGTCATAGGTTGACGGAGTCAGCAGTCCGTCATCTTCGGTGCTGGCAGCCCTTCTCCCAACATACTATTTTGCATGGCTTTCATCCAAGCTCCCCGGCGAGGGAGCTTCTGAACATCAATTTTAAAGTTTCTAGCGATTTCGAATGCCTAATACCACGCCACAAGAGGTCCTAGAGTAACATCTACAAAGCCCACATTGGCCCTTTTGCGAGAGAGGTAAAGGCTTCTTTGAAGGTGCTTAAGGATTCTTTGCTCTCCGCTATCACTGCTTGTTGCTTCTCACCGGTTGAGTATAGAATGCAGAACAAAGCGCCCATGACTTGCGCAAGATAAAAAACACAGAGTTTAGCACCTGTAGTGTCCTGCCTAATAAGAAAGCCCCAATTTGCATTCGGTCGAGGGATAGGATGACACTAACTCTGAAGACTCGGATTCCATGCAGAATTGCGTGATTTTTCAAATTTTGTGGCACAACTGAAAGCTCCATTCATCAATCTCTGTGCAGCATGAAGGCAGAGGGAAGAGCACGGTACAAGAGCCCTACACGTTGCAAAAGGTTAAGCACATTCAAATCTCTCTCTCTCTCTCTCTCTATCAAGGAAAGGCATCAATTGAAATGAAGGAAAAGGGCTTGATTTGACTGCAATGTAGATTTTGAAAGTTAAAATGATAATTTGAAACTACCAAATAATTCAAAATTTGAAATATATATTTTCCCGCCATTGTTCCCTTATGAATTTTGGATATATACAGTAGCACTTGTGCCATTCTCTCCAATATTAAATTCATATTGATATTTTTAATTTCAAATATATAAATTGTGTTTCAAAGTGTATTTCAAAACCTAAATTCTAGTTTTCAAAATTTGATTTCAAGTTACACTTCAATCTCAATCTTGATTTTCATGATTGAATGGCAAATTTAGAGATTGAAATTCAAATTTTAAATGGAGAGTGGCACTAGTGCCATTCTCCAAGATCTCATAAGAAGTCCTTGAGAGTGGCATTAGTGCCAATATCCCTTGAGATAAATAAAATTTGATAATTGGAAATTTCTTGTTTATTATAAAGTGAAAGACATTGGATGGACAAAAGTAGTAGAGCCTAACCCGCCTTCACAGCCACTCTCATCCACGTTCAAAACACCCGAACAACACTATCACAAGGCCAAAGGAATTCATTCAACATTATTGCTCTTCACATATCTTGTGATACAACTCACACTCTGGCTACACTTTTTCCAGAAGCCAGACAACCTCAAACAAAAACCCAATGGACTACACAGCCCAACACAAGCTCCTACTGATGACTCAGCTCAAGCTCACAAAGCATTCAGACTCTTATTGCATCCAATCCCACAACTCATCGGGCAACCACCCACAAAGTGGCCTCAGTTAGAAATCTTGTTCCATCTTTCCCATAGATCATCACAACCATTCGAAATGATGCAGCCCGCCATCTCTTGCTCATCTCTGCCTTCAATCTATAATAGCTACCTCATGGCTATTCTCGTGCTCACTCTTTATCCTCCTTATATAGTAGTGACACCTAGGGCCAAGTTTCTGCACCTCACAACAAGAGCAACAACCCTTCATGTACGTGACCATTGTCAACACCCGGCACTTCTGTTACTCTTCATAAAGCACCCGCTTAACCAAAAGCCTCTCTGCCCTCAGCTTTGAAGCAATTGTGTGTTCACTTGACGACTAACTAGCCCATCCCGAACTGCTCAAAGACATGAAAACAAGGCTCTTTGACGTCTTGGCTAGCAAGCCAGTTTTTCATCATCCTATTAGCTTAAGTGGTCACCTCGTGTTTGCATATGCTGACCTCGACCAGTCCCAATGCCTGTGCATATAGATTCGCCACAGCCCACGAACTCTCCACCAGCCTTCATTTATCCAAGGGACTCCTCCTGTGTAGTAGCGACGCCTATCCAAATCGAGAAGCTCCCTCCAAAGTAACAACGGACCTTCACCGCTCCTTCTTCATCTCAGAAGCTCCCTCCTTCTTTTGCGCTGTCATGTTTCTAGCCAACTTCCGAAGCTTCCTGCCACCATCAGATCCCCAGCTTTCAGAACCAAACGACCCCCACTGCCTCTGAGCTCGCAAAGTCCTCCCAGCTTAATATCGACGCCGTCCTCCCTTTTCCTCAGCTTCTTCTCCTGTGCTTCCTCCTTCCAGACTGCAAGCCCATGTCCCTCCTCTCCTCAAAGATCCCCTCTCGTCACGAATCCTTCACCCAAGCAGCAGCTCCTTCCCCCACGCACATTCTTGGCTTCCCTCCAGACTCTGTAGTCTGCAATCGCATCGCCACAGCTACCCTCTTCCTTGCTCCAGAGCTCACGAACCTCCCATCCTCCACCGAGCACACCGACCTCCGGCTTCTCTTGTACATAAAACAGGCCAAACCTGTTCGTCAATTTTGCATGGACCTCCCACTATCAAACGATAGACCACATGCAGGTATGAGGGACTGCAGCTGCTTGTCGTGTATCTACTGCAAGCCTTCACGCGTTCATACTATCTCGTGGCTTCACCCCTGGTCACGAAGCACACACAAACACTAGAAGCTCCCCACACCAGCCACAGTCGACTTCTCCCGCAGCCTCTGAGCTCACCTTCCAGCCACGTGAAGTCCCCAGCAATCCATAATCGAGATCCCCTCCTATCTTAGAAGCTCTCTGCTTCTCCTGTTCTCCAGCACGTATATTGGCGATGCTTCTCCTCCAGGAATCTCCCACCTTGCAGTTGCGACTCCCTTCAACAAGCAGCAGCTCCTCCTTTCAAAGCTCACACAGTCCTCACTTTAACACGAGGTCCGTGCCTACCACCCTGCTAGTCCTTCACCGTTCTTCTTCTCCTCGTAGCAATGCTACTTGCAGTCGCCACCTCGCCCTCCAGAACCTCCTCGCCTCGTCGTCACGTAGCCACCTGCATGGATACCTTTTTTACTATAGCCACGTCATTCCATGCTTTTTACCACTCTTCCACCTTCCTTCAAACTTTACACCAAGGTCATGGATGCCCAAAATCCCCTTCTTTAACACACCAATGCATGCTAGAAGCACTTAGCACCATATTCATTGACTATGTGCACACAAATGCATGCCACCAGTCGTTTAGCATTTGATTGCCCACTGACCATCCACATATGATGAACACCATCCCGTCCCTGGATACCATGAAGTGCTCGAAAGTTGCTCACACAAAATCTGATTGAACGCCAACAAGCACACACACAGGTTGAACATCACACATGTACATATGTACAGACGAGTTTGAGGTTTTCAAAAATCTTCACACACCTTTAGCAACCCCTACTCTTCTGCTGTGACATTCATGTCCAGCAGCTAAAGAAGAACATAGGCAAACCACCTGGATCAAAAACAAAGCAAGCTTGTGCTCTATGCCTCTGCTTTTCTCCTGGATCAAAAGGATAACTTTAAACCCTCCACTGCCAGATATGCATAATCCACCATCCTCCTGGATCAAAAGGAATCAACAACACACCAATTTGATGTAGCCACCAGCTCCTTCCATGTATCCACTTCCTCACTAAGCCTCCAGGATCCCATATCTTATCCCACCAAGATATTACACAACTCCACTGGCTATCAGCCGTCACACTTATATCATGAGTCTTGCTCATCTTCACATGAGCTACATCTTTTGAGGTCACAACCTCACACACAGATCTCACAGGCACAACCAGCTCATAATCTATGATTAGGGACTTCTCAGCATACCCTATTGCCTCAACCTTCAAAGCTGCAAAACTCAACCCATCACATGAATTATCAAGATCACTCAGGAGCAAACAAACATCTCTTCCACCTGAAGAATGCTCAAACATACCAGCATACTCTTTCTTGTCATTGCCAACCACACATGCAAAATCCATGAGGGTATCATCAAGTAAAGCATCCAGCTGATCATCAACCACACTATCACTGCCATCTAACTCAACATGCATACTGGTGTTTTCATTCTCTTTCGAAGAGATCAATGCTAACATATCATCCAGTGCATCATCAAGAACACAATCCATCTCATCCTCTGAATCACCATCATCTTGTAAACACTGAATCTTAACCTCATCATACTCATCACAGTTTGCATGCACACAATCAACACTTGCTGACTGTAGGTCTTTTACTTTATCAGTAATAGCCACATCAGCTTCATCACTGTCACACATGATTGAGCTCTCATCTTCACTACTAATTTCACACCTCTCTTCCTCATTTGCTGAACCTGAAATCTCATCTTCTTCGGTATGCACAATCACAGTGTCAACCACAAACTGATTGCATTCAGCCATCATAGGCATATCATCACCACTCAACACTGGAGCATGATCATCATCATCTACACACATAGACTTATCCTTAGCTGCCTTTAATGGGCTCTCAACCTCTCCGCCATCTATGGTAGCAACCCCTTCTCTCGGGATCTCTTCTACCACCTCACACAGATCTAGCTGAGCAACACCCTCTTCCATAGCAAGTGACAAGCCTCCACTCATAAGTGTAATGATATCCAGCTCCCTTTCATCATCAGATTCCTTTAACAGTGGAGACAACTGACTCTCTTCCTCTGATGAGATGCTCTCTTCCTCTGTCTCACTCAAAAAATCTATCTCTTCATCTGTGACTGTCTCCTCAAGTTCCTCTTCCAATTCCAGTCTACAGCTCATCACATAATCTGGTACTCTCTTTGCATCAGCTGAACTTCCTTCTCCTCCATCCATAGCGTCTCCGCTGTTATTTTGACCTCTGCTTCTTCCTGCAATCTCTATCCAATTTAGGCTGAGTGTTTTCATCAGCTCCACAGCTTCATGCAAATCCTTTCTCAGGGAATCATCCTGCACAGTAACAGACACCGGCTCTTTCTCTACATATGCCTTGATCATTTCTGGCCTACTGACCAGGGTTTTAGGCTCCTCTTGCATACCAAGCTGCCTCAGTCTCTTAACCTTCCATTCTTTCTCTCTAGCCACTCTTACTGCATCCTCAAAACTATCAATATTCTTCATCTCCACCTTCAGACGGAGGGTAGACTCCAGACCAGCCACAAACCGGTCTCTCTTTATCATTTGCGGGGGTACTTCAGGAATCAAAGCCTCACACCATAGACTCCACAGTCTACCAAACTCTATCAGATACTGATCCACATCCTGACCATCCCTTTGCTGAATTTTGCACAACTCCTTCCATACTTCATTAGGGCTCCTAGATTGTGCAAACCGTGCAAGAAAAGCTGCTCTCACCACTGTATACTCCGGATTTTGCTGTTGAGGATGAGTAGTCCTGAAGGCAGCCACTTGAGTCTGCAACCATGCTTTTGCATCTCCCTGCAAACAATAGTTCAAGATCTGAAACAAAATCTGAGGGGTTGCCCTATCCTTCATAAGTGCTGTGAATTCCATCTTTTCCAAGAATCTCACTGCATTCTCATATGGCATCCCCCAAAACTCTGGAAAGTCCTCTGCCATCCTCACAATCTTTCAACTGTCACACACCCTGGCTTTCTCAACCACAACAAAACTGGAAGGCAACAAAACAAATACACTACTGAAGAAGCTCACTCTGCATCCGAAGAGCATTCTTTTTCCTACGGGCAAGCACTTTCAAAGCTCTCTGCACTCTAGCTCGGAGTCGGATCACACGTAGCTGGACTTCAATACATCTGTCCTTCCTGTGACCACATTTTCCACACCACTCACACTGTATCACTCTCATGTGTGGATTTCTCCCCATTGCTTGCAACACGTCTCAGAACACCTGCTCCTCCAATCTTGTAAACTGAAGTGAACTTCCTCCGTGGAGGCACCAAAACGTGGATGGACAAAAGTAGTAGAGCCTAACCCGCCTTCACAGCCACTCTCATCCACGTTCAAAACACCCGAACAACACTATCACAAGGCCAAAGGAATTCATTCAACATTATTGCTCTTCACATATCTTGTGATACAACTCACACTCTGGCTACACTTTTTCCAGAAGCCAGACAACCTCAAACAAAAACCCAATGGACTACACAGCCCAACACAAGCTCCTACTGATGACTCAGCTCAAGCTCACAAAGCATTCAGACTCTTATTGCATCCAATCCCACAACTCATCGGGCAACCACCCACAAAGTGGCCTCAGTTAGAAATCTTGTTCCATCTTTCCCATAGATCATCACAACCATTCGAAATGATGCAGCCCGCCATCTCTTGCTCATCTCTGCCTTCAATCTATAATAGCTACCTCATGGCTATTCTCGTGCTCACTCTTTATCCTCCTTATATAGTAGTGACACCTAGGGCCAAGTTTCTGCACCTCACAACAAGAGCAACAACCCTTCATGTACGTGACCATTGTCAACACCCGGCACTTCTGTTACTCTTCATAAAGCACCCGCTTAACCAAAAGCCTCTCTGCCCTCAGCTTTGAAGCAATTGTGTGTTCACTTGACGACTAACTAGCCCATCCCGAACTGCTCAAAGACATGAAAACAAGGCTCTTTGACGTCTTGGCTAGCAAGCCAGTTTTTCATCATCCTATTAGCTTAAGTGGTCACCTCGTGTTTGCATATGCTGACCTCGACCAGTCCCAATGCCTGTGCATATAGATTCGCCACAGCCCACGAACTCTCCACCAGCCTTCATTTATCCAAGGGACTCCTCCTGTGTAGTAGCGACGCCTATCCAAATCGAGAAGCTCCCTCCAAAGTAACAACGGACCTTCACCGCTCCTTCTTCATCTCAGAAGCTCCCTCCTTCTTTTGCGCTGTCATGTTTCTAGCCAACTTCCGAAGCTTCCTGCCACCATCAGATCCCCAGCTTTCAGAACCAAACGACCCCCACTGCCTCTGAGCTCGCAAAGTCCTCCCAGCTTAATATCGACGCCGTCCTCCCTTTTCCTCAGCTTCTTCTCCTGTGCTTCCTCCTTCCAGACTGCAAGCCCATGTCCCTCCTCTCCTCAAAGATCCCCTCTCGTCACGAATCCTTCACCCAAGCAGCAGCTCCTTCCCCCACGCACATTCTTGGCTTCCCTCTAGACTCTGTAGTCTGCAATCGCATCGCCACAGCTACCCTCTTCCTTGCTCCAGAGCTCACGAACCTCCCATCCTCCACCGAGCACACCGACCTCCGGCTTCTCTTGTACATAAAACAGGCCAAACCTGTTCGTCAATTTTGCATGGACCTCCCACTATCAAACGATAGACCACATGCAGGTATGAGGGACTGCAGCTGCTTGTCGTGTATCTACTGCAAGCCTTCACGCGTTCATACTATCTCGTGGCTTCACCCCTGGTCACGAAGCACACACAAACACTAGAAGCTCCCCACACCAGCCACAGTCGACTTCTCCCGCAGCCTCTGAGCTCACCTTCCAGCCACGTGAAGTCCCCAGCAATCCATAATCGAGATCCCCTCCTATCTTAGAAGCTCTCTGCTTCTCCTGTTCTCCAGCACGTATATTGGCGATGCTTCTCCTCCAGGAATCTCCCACCTTGCAGTTGCGACTCCCTTCAACAAGCAGCAGCTCCTCCTTTCAAAGCTCACACAGTCCTCACTTTAACACGAGGTCCGTGCCTACCACCCTGCTAGTCCTTCACCGTTCTTCTTCTCCTCGTAGCAATGCTACTTGCAGTCGCCACCTCGCCCTCCAGAACCTCCTCGCCTCGTCGTCACGTAGCCACCTGCATGGATACCTTTTTTACTATAGCCACGTCATTCCATGCTTTTTACCACTCTTCCACCTTCCTTCAAACTTTACACCAAGGTCATGGATGCCCAAAATCCCCTTCTTTAACACACCAATGCATGCTAGAAGCACTTAGCACCATATTCATTGACTATGTGCACACAAATGCATGCCACCAGTCGTTTAGCATTTGATTGCCCACTGACCATCCACATATGATGAACACCATCCCGTCCCTGGATACCATGAAGTGCTCGAAAGTTGCTCACACAAAATCTGATTGAACGCCAACAAGCACACACACAGGTTGAACATCACACATGTACATATGTACAGACGAGTTTGAGGTTTTCAAAAATCTTCACACAACGTGAAACAATAATCAAGATTTAGGAGTAAGATTTGGTACCAGTACCATTCTAAAATAAAAAAATATAATTTCTTTTCTAAAGATTGGCAAAAATGGAAATGCTTTAAGTAAAAGATTTATGTCAATCAAAGGTACATTGGCACCAATGCCATGCTACACTAAAAGGGTAAATTCAACTTTGAAATGTACCACAACATCATATGAATATTTCAGGAATATCACCAATGCCATTCATGCATGGAAAAATGGAGAATGACACTAATGCCATTCTCCTCAATCCATGTTATTGATGCCATAGGTGGCAGTCTCAATATAAGCATATTTTTTTGTGGACAATGGCACCAGTGCCATTCTCTAACCAACATCTATGACAACATTGACATACATTAATAATTTGTATTCTATATGAGTTGAAGTTTCAAGAATGGCACTAGTGCCATTCTCCACATCATAATAATATTTCAAGAATAGCACCAATGCCATTCAAACATGGATTGCCACTCTCCTCAATCCTTGTGATTAATGGCACACATGCATGCTTCAATGTAGTCATATGGTGTTGTGGAAAATGGTACCACCTCTATTCTCTAACCATCATTTGTGACAACATTGAAATCTAGGATATGATTGATGCAATTGATTTTTACCATATGAAATTGTCATGAGGGTGTCTTCTTTACCTACTCATAAGGCCTTTCTTCCAACAACATTATATGAATATTTGGAGAATGGCACCAATGCCATTCATCACCTAGAGAATGGAGAATGGCACTGTGACATGAAGTTGGGGGTAATGAAACTTCACGCACCTCTTAGCTTCCTTATCACTTGCAAAGAGAGATGAAGAAAAGATTTTCATGCAAAGAAAACCACCACATGTCTTTCTCTTTTCTTCCCTTAGAGGAGAATGAATATGGTAACATCCCAAGTGATGTTGTAGTCCAGCATCGGGAGAAGAAAAGGATCCACAGAGGCCATTGTCTCACCAAGCCGGTCGGCGCCAAAGAGAAGAGCAATGTGTTGTTGGAAGAAGATATTTCGGCTCAACATGACATGAACTGATATATAACTAGGGGCTTGAAGGGGCTGATTTGGCTGGATGGATAAATTTTTGGGGAAACATGGCACCTTCTTCACAGAAGCCTCTAGAAATGGCTCAAAATCATTCTACAAACTGCTAGAAAACACAGAGATCTATAACTTCCACCAAAAAATTGATATCAGAAATTAAAGTATATACAAGGATGTGCCTTGAAGTGAGATTCATACTGACATAAGTTTCGTTGAAAACAGATAATCGGTTGAAGAGATATGGACAGTTTACTGAAAGGGGGTAGAAACTGTCATGAAAATAGTCTATCAAACACAGAGACAACTTTTTACAGTAGTATCTGATTTAAGATCTAATCAAATACAAACATGTGATTGAAGAGAGCTTCGCGCTGATATAAGTTTCATTGAAATCAGATAATTGGTTAAAGAGATATGGACAGTTTACTCAAAGGGGGTAAAAACTATCATGAAAATAGACTGTCAAACACAAAGACTCATAACTTTTTACAGTAGTATTTAATTCAAGATCCAATCACATAGGAACATGCATCTTGAAGAGAGCTTTGTGCTGATATAAGTTTCATCAAAATCGGACTATCGAGCAGAAAGTCATGAGCAAAACACTAACAAGGGGTCAAACTATTATCAAAACTACCCTCCACCCATGCTAATTTCGCCTGAGCAAACTACTCCCTCAAGGCTCCACAATTATCAACGATCCAATACCCCTAGAATTTGCCTAAAAGATAGGAAAAGCTTGCATGGTGGCTCGAGAAACAGATGGAGCATGTGTGCATAGTGAGCGGCCGAACAAGAACTACTTTAGAGACTTGAATAGAGAGAGAAAAGAACATAGGAATGAAGAAAAGGAATGGAGACTCAAGGAAAATGATAAGTGACTTTCATTGCCATGAGAGTAAGACTCCATTCAAATACACTCAAAATACTACAAACACAAGGGAGAAGAAGAGGTTTCATACATACAAGAGGGAGCAGAATCTCCAAGACTACTCATAGAGAGAGAGAATAAACTAGAGAGAGACGGACTCAAGAGTCTTCATAAGAGAATATCTACAAGAGGGAGAGAAGGCTCATGGAAGAGGCTTAAGGAGACTGGGGCTACAGCAACATGAGGCCTAATGGTGGAAGAGATGTTGAACAAGAAAGAGGAGGGCTCGTTTTATAGAGATTTTGTCACCCTCCTTCACCCATTTACAATTGCTGCCTGTAGATTCCTTTCCCCATCAATCACATAAGCCCGTATGTCACCACCATCCATGTCCTTTTTGGCTACTCTTGCCATGTGTGCCATCAAAAGATGCTCAAGACTCTTAAAATATTGAGAAAGTCAAGAGTCTCCCCACATGAAGCCCATAGGGACCCTCTCTTTTCCATATGTCCACATCCTCCTTTTTCCACATAGGAATTCTAGAAGGATTTCGCTTAACTCCACACTCCTCCACATGCCTTCCACACGCTTGGCATGTGGCCTCTCTTATATTATTGGAACACGTGGACATGAGCCCACCTCTTTATATGACTCACTCTTCCTATTTTCTAAAGACCCCATAATATCCCATACACAAATAACTCTCACCCCATACCAAGGTATTTATAATTCATACCTATGGTATTTACAATGATCCATTCCACTCATCCTCTCAATCCCATACAATATCTTAGAAAATAGAAATAAGTGAGAGCCGCTAGGCTATCACTTGCTACTCAAACTCTTATCAAACATAGAAGAAAACAATACCAATGCCAAATTAAAAATATCAATTTTTGGCGTCACATCTTTCCGCCCCAGTAGATCCTCTCTAATGACAGAGAGGGTCTGTTGGTCCTCAAGGTGGTCGAGCATAGAAGAATTTAAGGCGATACTCATTGGTGCATCCAGGTATCACCATGCCATCAACATCCTCAAGCTGATAGGTTCCATTCGTGAACTTCTTTTTGACGTGATATGGTCCCTCCCATCGGCTGATAAACTTTTTGTCTAGTGGCTTGTCCAGACGGCTATCAAATCTCATTACCAAATCTCCTTCTGCAATATCTTTCTTCTTGCATAATTTGGTGTCAAAACGGGCCTTGCGCCTTTTTTGAGAAGCTTCCAATTTTTGTAAGGCCTGTAATTTGCATTCATCCAAGGCTTCTAGCTGTACCAAGCATTGAGAATAGGCATCCTCCTATCCTTCTATTCTTGCAACAGTAGTGGGAAGACTATGTATCTCCAATTCAATGGGTAAAATGGCTTCTATTCCATACATTAGTTGGAATGGTGTAAACCCAATAGCTAGCTTGTGTGTGGTTCTATAAGCCCATAAAAATTCTGCCAAGTGCCTATCCCAATGCCTTTTCTTGGTGTCTACAAGCTTTCCCATTGAATTGCACAACAATCCATTTGTTTTCTTAGCCAAGCCATTACATTGGGGATAGTATGGCATGGACATGCTATGATTTATCTTTAACTTATGCACCACATCTTCAATTAGTTCATTTCTAAAAGAGGTTCCTCCATCAGTGACAATTTCCAAAGGACAACCAAAGCGTGAACAAATTTGATCAAAGAGAAATTTTGCAACTATGCTTGCCTTGCTATTGACTGTGGCCTTGGCCTTTGCCCATCGAGTCGCATAATCTGTGGACACCAATAAATAATGCTTGCCCTGAGATGAGCGAGGGAGTGGTCCCACAAAGTCCAACCCCCACCTCTCAAATGGTCCATATGCTGGAATAGGATTTAAGGGCCTAGAAATCAACTGTCACCTTCCAAACTTTTGGCATACTTTACAACTTTGACACCATTCATATACATCCTTATGGAGGCATTGCCAAAAGTAATCTGCATTAAGAATTCTTCTAGCTATGCTCGCTGAAGCAAAATGACCAGAGCATTCATGACACATTTCTAGGGTTCTCCTAGTCTCCACGGGATGGACCACCTGACGGAGCACCTTGTCTTTTCCCAATTTATAAAGAATGTCATCAACAATAGTATAGGGACAAGCATTTCTTACCAATCTCTGCTTCTGTTGTGGAGTTAACCCTCGAGGAAACATGCCTTCTTCCACATATTGCTGAACATCTTGCAGTTCTGGCCATCCAGTGTCTACCAAAGAAACCACCCCTCGATCTTGTACTACAATGGCTTGAGTAGCTAACTCATCTTCCCTTTGATTTCCTTTTCTGTTTATATGAACAAAATTGCAAAAATCAAACTGACTACATAGTGCCATAGCCTTTTGATTAAGCTCCTTCAAATGAGGACTTCTTTTTTTGTAATGCCCTTGCATTTGCTTTATAATAAGCTGAGAATCTTCTCTTACTTCCAATTCTTTAACTTGACTTAGAAGACAACCCTCTAAACCAAGAATCAAAGCATTATACTCAGCTGCATTGTTAGTTGTGATACCTGGAACTCTTGTCCTCTTGACCCTTAGAATTCATCAAGACCATCCCTTCGGCTCCTTGTTGGCGTGAAGGACTAAAAGCCCCATCAAAATACAAAACAAAAGCTGTTGGTGGTGTATCTCTTTCATCTTGAATGTTCTTCTTACATTTCTTTTCTTCTCCTAGATCCTCCCGTCCTGTGAGCAAATCTGCCACAGTGGACCTAGTGTTATTTTCAGTGACAAAAGAGAAAGACAACTCTTGAAGATTTGACAACCATTTTGCAAATCTCCCCCCAGGATTAGGCTTGCGAATTAGATATGCTAATACATACTGAGAGGTAAGGAAGAAAAATGGTCGAGGTAATAAATAGGAGCAAAAATTTCTGACTGAAAACACCAAAGAGAGAGCTTGCTGCTCCATTTCTTCATACCTTGTTTCCACCTCTGTAAGCTGTCGGCTGTCATAATAGATGGGTTGCATTCTACCTGCCTCTCCTTTTTGTAGCAATACAGCACCAACTGAATGCAAAGATACACTTGGATTTACATAAAAGTCTTGGGACCAGTCAGGGGGCTTCAATATTGGGCCCTTACTCATGGCCTCCTTAAGTTGCTGAAAAGACTCTTGTTGCTCCACACCCCATTGGAAAGAAACTCCTTTTCTTGTCAACAAGTTCATGGGATGCACTATCTCTGTGAAATCATCACAAAAGCGTTGATAATACATGCTTTTTCCTAGAATTCTATGAACACCACTGACATTCTCAGGACTTGGCAATGCCATGATTGCTTGAACCTTGTCAGGATCCATTTGCAAGGCTTCTTCAGACACAATATGCCCCAACAAGACTACTTTTTTTTGAGCCAAATGACACTTGCTAGGATTTAGACACCCTTTTTCTTCATCAATCCTAGCTAAGGCCATCTTTAACTTCTCCATGTGATCTATGCGTAGAGAATAGATGCAAAAATCATCCAAAAACACCCTTATGAACTTTCCCGAGCACTTGACTCATGAACCTTTGAAATGTAGCTGGTGCATTGGTCAACCCAAAAGGCATCACTCTGTAAGCAAAAACTCCCCAAGGTGTGACAAATGATGTTTTCTTTTGATCTTCCTCCCGAATGCAAATTTGAAAGTACCCAGAATACCCATCACATACATAATACATCTCATGCCCTGCTACTTGGTCTAGTATTTCATCTTGGAATGGCAAAGGAAAATGATCTCTCTTAGTGCATGCATTCAAAGGACGAAAGTCCCCATAAACCCGCCACTTATTTCCTTTCTTTGGTGTGACAACTATAAGAGATATCCATTTTGAATCATCAACAGGAAAGATGAATCCCGCCTCAAGTAGTTGTGTTACCTCTTTCTTTAGTGCCTCAGCTTGGATCACCCCCAATCGCCTTAAGTGTTGCACAACTGGCTTGCTTTCTGGCTTCAACTCAATATTGTGCTCCACAAGAGAGACTGGTCAAACCTGTGAATAGCTTGTTGTAAAGAGACATGGAAAATCATCTAACGTATCCAAGTACTAGAGCTTCTCACTACCTGATAGAGAATCACCAAGAAGCTTTTCATTGCATTGGCGTCGTTTAGTGTGCTCCACATCCTCCACATGAAGTGTCTCTATAGGATCTTCTTGTACCACCACCTTGTTCCCTCCTGACTCATCCCGATCAGCACCAAGACAAAGACCAAAGGCCACTCCTTCCACCTTACCCTTTGAGCTGGACTCCTCGGAGCTACACCCTATTTGTTCTTCTTCATTGGTTAAACTCTCTGATGTTGAAGACTCCTCCTTGACAACTTCCTTTTTGTGACTTTTAATGTTGTAGCGCACCTTCTTATCATTTCCCTGCAAAATCAATTCTCCAGCATCCCACTTTTGAACAGCCTTCATGTTGCATAGCCAAGGCCTTCCCAAAATCAATGGATAGGCATGTGCATCTGGCTTGCTAGGGATCACCTGAAAAGTAGTCGGCACAGAAATTCCACATACATCCACTTCTAGATTCTTCACAACTCCCAAGGTCTTAACCCTAGTGTTGTCAGCCAATTTGATGTGATAAGGAGAGGTAGTGCTAGAGTATTTTAAATCAGCATCTATCATGGTCTTCTCACTCATGACATTAATCGATGCACCTCCATCAATGTAAACATTAGAAATCACTTGACCATCAATGATCACATCAACCATAGGTACATCATCACCAACATCTATATCTACCTTTTGAACAATAGGAATGGCGCTTTTCTTCTTTGACACTCTTGTGCTTGCTAGCTTTCCCCATTCCTTCCGTAGTTTTGGAGACAAAGCAAGTAATTGACCAAAGCTGATATGAGCTTCCTTTTCTTTAAGATCAGACAACAAGTCATAACTTCCAATGCCTTGTGCTAAAGGAAAGTTTGACTGGCTAATTCTCCTTCTAGATGCCTTCTTTTTCTTACTACGGCATTCCTCTTCCTGATGTTCCTCATCTACTTCTTCCTTGCTTTCTTCTTCTTCTTTTGCTTTACAACACCCCCGTTTAGCCATCATTACCTCTCTTTCCTCATCCCTGAAGAAGCTTCTAATAAGGATACTTGTTTTTCTTCTTTCTTTCTCAATCTAGGACACTTGGGGCGATAGTGACCTTTTTCATTACATTCATAGTAAGTGACCCCACTCTTATCTCGAGGCCTATATTCACTCTTTGGTGCTCTAGGTTGTCGTGCATTAACCAAATGCAATTTCAAATCAGCAAACTCTGCCATCAATTGGGAGATATTATGATCTAACTCAGAGGACTTTGGTACTTGAGGAGTGCCCATTACCTCCACCTTAGAAGTTGAAGCTGTTGAAGACATAAAAGAGGATTCGATCTTTAGAGAAGCTTCTTTCTTGGTCGCAATGCGAAGTGCCTCCATGTATGTTGTTGGATCTTTACTCATTACTTTTGAGCAAAGACAAGGCTCCAAAGCCATAACAAATTTGCTCATCTTTAAGTGCTCCATCCTTGAGAGACTTTGAGGGGACGATGATGTAGATGCCATAGCTCGCAAAGTTGCCCTTTCATACTTTGTCGAGAAAGTTTCATATCGGATTGCCAACGCAGAGACCATCTCACCCTCTCCTTGATAGAACAGGTCCAACTACAACATCAAAGCATTTGGCGACTCCACTGCCCCAAATCTTTGCTTCATTGTTGCCACCACTTGGTCCCAGTCCTCCTTGGTAGAGTCCAGCAAGGCCTCATGCCAACTCATGGCTACACCTTCAAGAAAATCAGGCAAAATCTCCGCCTAATCCTTCATGGACCATCCAGAAAGCCGGCATCCTCGAACAAAATCCCAAAGATAAGACTCCGGGTCTTCCCCTTAGGTCCCTCAAAACACTGGAATCTTCACCATGATGAAACACAAAAAGGAAACACCAAGATCCAAATAATATCCCAAACAAGATCCAAACAAGGTCCCACGGAGCCTTAGTATACCAAGACAAACTTATTATGCATAACCACTTGTTGAAAACCCTCCACAATGTGATCCTCAACAAAATCTTCAAAAATAAGTGACCACCAACCAGCACCATGAAAACATTGTGTATACATGCATTCAAGAATCACCCTTCTCGCAATTGGAAGTGCACGTAACAGCTTCAAGATATTGTACTCTTCATCATTTGCATAGCAAAAGAAGTTGAAAGCATTGAGAATCACCACTCCATTTCTATAGTCAAAAACTACCCAAAGACTCAACTCTTCTTCACACCAAGTTGCTAGTGCATGAAACAATCCCTAATCTATCATTGTGCCTGCTGCCGGTGTTGTGGATTCACCAACATATTCAAGAGTGCAAACATAAAGGATATGATCATAATGACTGTGCGAATAGAGTGAGCATCACCTTCACAATCTTTTAGTTCTCTTAAACGGGTTGCAATCCCTTCTAATGGAGTCCTTCTAGGCATCTTCTTTATCACATCAGAAAACACATGCCTATACTATTAGATATCAATGCTCCACTCTAGTGTAACTATGCAGGAACCAGCTAACTCTACTTGTAAGCCCCCCATATGAGGAGAAGGCATTTGAGTAGCTAGCTCGGTTATCTGGTAGTTTTGGACACCAAATGGGGGCCATGTGTGGCCTGATGGCTGGACAGCTTCAGATAGAGTTGGCACACTGCCAACTAGGCTACATGCAAGTGCGGGAAGGCATCCCTTGACTGACCGCACTAAGGGTAGATGGAGCATTTCTCGGGGCATCCCACTCTCGGGTTGCGGGGCCCGTTTGGAGCCTCAGATGATCCCGGATGGCTCTGGGCGGAACGAAAACCGTAGCTTAGTTGCTCTGTTTTGTGCACCGGTTCTATCGTATGGTCGGTGGCCTATTTCGGGATCGACCCCCAGTCGACCATTTTGGGGGGACTGAGTCGGTCACCCAATTGAGCCTAACTGACTAAAACTGGTGGCTATATAAGAGCAAGCCCATGAAGCCCATTTCATCATTGGCTACAGCGACCCTAATTCCTTAGCATCCAGCCTCCGTCTTCTACTGTTTCCAGCACACCATCGAAGCTTCTTTCATAGGAGCGCATGGTTGGGAGGTAGCGCCATCTATTGTATTAGTTCTATAGTAATCAAATTTTTGATTCTCCATACTATCTTTTTTTCTTTCTTGCATACGAGATCCTGTTATCTGTTGAGCACAGACGTTGTATTATTTTCTTACATGGTATTAGAGCCTGGACTCTAGCAAGAAGATTTGGTAGTCTGTTTTCTGTTTGCGAGCAGATTGTGAGAGATGGCCCAGCTCGCAAGACTATGAATCCCACCGTTCGGCGAAAGCGGAAAGTTGGACGGCTCTAACTATCCTCTTTGGAAGTTCAAGATGAAGACCATCGTAAGCGCCTACGAGCTTTGGGACACTGCTACTGGGGTGGATGTGAGGCCGGTTGCGAGACCAGATCCAGCCAATGCAGGACAACAGATAGTACCAACTGCGGATGAGATTCTCGCGTGGACAAGAAGAAATGCAGATGCACTGTGTTCTATTGTCTGCAGTGTTAGTGATTTCGTCATGGCATTAATTCAACATGGCACCATAGCGGAGGAGGCATGAACGGTCTTGAAAAATCAGTACGAGACCACAAATCAGATGCGGATTCAGAATGTGGGGACTCAACTTGCAAATGAGAAGTTGTCTGAGTCTGAAGTGGCAAACAAGTTCATCACCAGGGTAAAGAATCTACGCGATCAGATGACTGCGATTGGCATCACCATCACCAACGAGAATCTAGCACGAAGGTGTATACGGATTCTCCCACCAAAGTACAATGGTCTTGTTATGGCACTGAATACAGAGAATAGAAATCTGCCTCTCAACTTTGAGGATTTCAGTGCGATGCTTCTAGAGGAGGAGATGTGTCAAAAGACGAGGACTGGAGGCTTTCTGGACCGAAAGAAAGGTAAGGGTAAGGACTCTGGTAACCCATATTCTTCTAATGATAAAAAGAGAAAGAAGAAGATCAAGTGCTTCTATTGCAACAAGGTAGGGAACAAGCAGAATGACCGCCGAAAGAAGATTGCAGATGAGAAGAACGGAGCAAAGAAAGAGTCCAGCAACAGCGCGTAGGCAGTACCAGTAGAGCTATTTGTCGCAATTGAGGAGATTTGCATGAAGGAAGTTCATGTACCTGCGGATGAACCGTGGATCATTGACAGTGGTGCATCGCGCCACATGACCAATCGGAAGGATTGGTATACCTCTCTACAGCCGATAGGGAATGACATCCTCTCGACATCCTGGTAGCAGTCGGCAATGATGCAAAATGTCCAACAAAAGGAAAAGGTACGATTGCTCTCAAGTCAGATGGAGTTGTTAAATAGTTGTCCGATGTTCTTTATGTGCCAGATATCAAGAGGAACTTGTTGTCCATTTTCGCGATCACAAATCGGGACCTCAAAGTTCAATTTGATAAGAATGGTGCATAGATTCTGGATCTTCAAGGGAAGGTTGTTGGTAAAGGTACACGGCGCAACAACATTTGCAAACTCTCAGCTTTCAGTGCTCGAGTGGATGTGAAGAACACTAAGCTGTGGCATGAGAGGTTTGGTCATCTAAACCTTAGTTTTTTGAAGGAGATGCATGAAAGTGGAATGATTGTAGACCTACCAAAAATTTCAGATCTGCCCGATGTATGTGAAGCTTGCATGATGGGCAAGCAGCATCGGCATCCCTTTCCTAAAGAGGCCAGTAGGGCAAAGGCTCCTCTAGAGCTCATACACACGGATCACTACAAAAAGATGGAGATGGAAGCTTTGGGTGGTTTCTACTACTTCATGATGCTGATCGACGACTACAGTACAAGGATATGGATATACTTCCTGAAGATGAAAGACAAGGCTTTCAGTAGGTTCAAGGAATGGCATGTAATGGTCGAGAAAGAATCGGGGAGGAAGGTGAAGAAGTTGAGATCAGACAGAGGTGGAGAGTTCACATCAACTAAATTCGAAAGTTATTGCAAAAGTCACGGGATCAAGAGGCAGAAACCCCCGCCACATACATCACAGCAAAATGTAGTAGCAAAACGCAAGATGCGCGTCATCTACGAAATGGGCCAGAGTATGATGAAAGGGAAAGATTTGCCAAAGTCTTTCTGGGCTGAAGCATGTAACACTGCACTTTACATCCTGAATCGTATCTACACGAAGGCTGTGAATGGGAAGACTCCACTTCTGGTAAGAAACCTTCAGCTGCACATTTCAGAGTTTTTGGATGTGACTGTTTTGTGCATGTCCCTGATGCTACCAAGACCAAATGGGAACGGAAGAGCTGGAAGTGTATTTTCTTGGGCTACAATGAAGAGGCAAAGGGTTACCGTCTCTATAACCCTATTACCAAGGAGCTAATTGTAAGTTGTGATGTGGTCTTCTCAGAAAAACCACATCAATTAGAGGAGGATGCTTCCTTCCCAGACAACCAAGACCAGGATATCCATCCAGTACCACCACCAACAGCAGACCGAACTCCCCCAACGGTGCTTGGGAGGATTCAAGACAAAGAAGATGAAGAAGAGCCTGCAGAACCACAATGGCAATGGCCATTCCCGAAGTGGGTAAAGCAGCTTTTGGATGGTAGAGAACCTCCAGCCATTGAGGAGGAACCATCCGAACACCGCCAGTCCAAGAGATTAGAGGAGCAAAGAAGGGCGTAGGAACACTTGGTCAACTATGCTTTGATGACAGAAGTGATCCGTGCTGATGAACCCAAGTGTCTTGAAGAGGCACAGGGCGATGATAGGTGGATGGAGGCTATGCAGTCACAGTATGGCTCCATAATGAAGAACAACACTTGGGACCTTATGGATCGACCACCAAAATGCAAGGTAATCGGAACCAAGTGGGTGTACAAGACCAAGTACAAGTCCAACGGCACGTTGGATAAGTACAAGGCTCGGCTCGTGGCAAAAGGATTTGCATAGGTACATGGTTTTGATTATTAAGATACTTTTGCTCCCACAGCTCGACTAACCACAATTCGTAGTGTTTTGGCTTTAGCTGCCCAAGGAAGTTGGCCCGTGTTTGAGATGGATGTGAAATCTGCCTTTCTGAATGGAGATCTCAAGGAGGAGGTATACATGGAACAACCACCAGGTTTTGAGATCCCCGGTTCAAAAGGTAAAGTCTGCAAACTAAAGAAGGCACTTTACGGGCTGAAACAGGCCCCACGAGCGTGGTACCAGTGAATTGATTGTTAGAGTTAGCTCAAATGTCCACCTCTCATGTAACCCACCAATATTCTGTGTACCCAATGTTGTAAGGCCCCCATATGAGGAGAAGCCATGATGGGTATCAGATATTGGGAGGGATCCCCAGTTTAGACACTGGAAGGGGTCTTAGAGTAGACCAGATGGTTATGAGACGGCTTAGGAGCCAAGAGTAGATACCCGTCTGCACAAAGGGGGGGTTCGGGGGGGCGATAACCCCCCCGATAGCAGGGGGTCCGGGGGGCGCAGGCCCCCGGTGGGGGTCTGGGGGCAAAGCCCCCAGCGGCAGGGTCTGCGCGATCCTTCATCTGCCCGACGGCATGTTTTCTGAAGGGTCGGTTGGTCTTCCAGGCCGACTGTCTATTAGGCCGACTGCCTATTACAGGGCCGACCGTCAACCACTTACACTATATAAGTGGCCACCCCCTATCATCAGATCACCAGTTCTTCACGCTCATAGTCCTCCGTCCAGCATCTGTCTAGATCACCATCGAAGCTCTGTCTGTAGAGCGCACGGGTGGACAGCCAACCATCAGTTGTATCAGCAGTTTGGTATATCAGAATTTTTGTATTCTCTCCAGCTTTCCATCGTGTACTTGCGTTTTGTTGTTATCTTCCGCTGCGTACTATTTTCTTACATTGATGCCTACTTTCTGCAAAACGGGTTCAGGAGGAGCCCATCTGATGCAAATTTGTATATCTTCAGAGAAGGAGGCAGGTGTATGATCGTGGTCCTTTATGTGGACGACCTTGTCATAACAGGGAACCATGAAGAGAAGATCTCGCAGACGAAACATTTGCTAGGAAGAGAGTTTGAAATGACAGACCTCGGACTGATGCATTTCTATTTGGGGATTGAAGTTTGGCAGGAGCCGAAACAGATCTTCATTTCATAGCTGAAGTATGCTGGAGAGATACTGAAGGCATTTGGCATGGATGAGTGCAAGACAGTTGGTACCCCTATGGAAGTTGACGCGAAGCTCTCAAATGAGGATTCATCACCACTGGTGGATGAAGCGAAGTACAGAAGGCTTGTGGGCAGCTTGATTTACCTGTGCAACACACGGCCGGACATCAGCTTTGCGACTGGTGTACTAAGCAGGTTTTCCAATAAGCCCCGCGATAACCATTGGAGGGCAGGGATGCGGGTGCTAAAATACATCAAAGGCATCACCTATACCAAGGGCAACATCTTGACCGGATTCTATGACTCGGATTGGGCAGGAGACGTGGACAGCAGGAGATCAGTGACAGGGTACTATTTCTCACTTGGATCTGGAGTTGTGTCATGGGTCTACAAGAAGCAACCCACAGTTGCTCTTTCTTCTACTGAGGCCGAGTACAAATCTGCATGCTTTGCTTCTTGTGAGGCAGTGTGGTTGAGGAGGATTTTGGGGGACATGGGTGCAGTGCAGAATAAGCCTACGCAGTTATCATGTGACAATCAGAGTTGCATGGCGATTGCAAAGAACCTAGTGTTCCACGCTCACACAAAACACATTGAGATTCAATATCACTTTGTACGCGAGCTCATCATGGATGGAGAGGTCGACTTGGTGCACTGTCCGACTACAGAGAATGCTGCGGACATCCTCACGAAGGCTCTCGGAAAAATCTTGATGGAGAGGCATCTTCATCAACTTGGCATTGGGCCGAAAAAGTAAGTTCACTTGCGGGTGGACATTGAGGGGGGGTGTTAGATATCGATGCTCCACTCTCGTGTAACTACGCGGGAACCAGCTAACTCTACTTGTAAGCCCCCCATATGAGGAGAAGGCATTTGCGTAGCTCGGTTATCTGATAGGTCTTGGTTTGGACACCAGATGGGGGCCATGTGTGGCCTGATGGCTGGACGGCTTCAGATAGAGTTGGCACACCACCAACTAGGCTACATGCAAGTGCAGGAAGGCATCCCTTGACTGACCGCACTGAGGGTAGACGGAGCATTTCTCGAGGCAGCCCACTCTCAGGTTGCGGGGCCCGTTTGGAGCCTCAGATGATCCCAGATGTTTGTGAGAGTTCTAGGATCTCCTTGTTGAGTTCCTTAGATCTCTTGTGAGAAATATGCTTGTGTTTTGTGTCTATGAAATTTGTTTGTGGGAGTTCTAGGAATCTCCTTGTTGAGTTCCTTAGATCTCTTGTGAGAAATATGATTTTATTTTGTGTTTGTATTCTCACACTTTCTCTCGAGGGGGTCACTATGTATAAACCCTCTATACCACGTGCGTTCAAGGCCTATTTCTAGAATCCCTTATCTGTAAATTTTTCATTAATAAAATGTACCCCTTTTCTATACAAATTTGTAAATTTTTCTCAAAACTATTTTAAATAGTCCCTTATGTATATTTATTTCTGTAAATTTTAGAAATAAAAAATATCCTTCTGTTGAACTCACGTGATAGGGTTACATATGATGAGTGACCCCCCCGAGCACTTTCTTTGAATGAATATTTAATATTCTTTCATTAGAATGCAAAAGAATACAAAGAGTTTTAAAGGTGTATGAATTTAAAGTTTTAAAGGTTATTAGAACACTTCTCTCATTCTTACATTTTCTTTTGCATGAATATTTAATATTCTTTCAATAGAATGTGAATGAATGATTTTCAATTTGAGTATTTTCTTTGAATAAAAATGAATCCATGTCTCTCTATTTTTTTTACTCATTCTTCCACTTTATTTTGAATGAATATGTAATATTATTTCAATAGATTTGAATGAATATTTAATATTCTTTCAGCAGAATGTGAATGAATGATTTATGGTTTGAGTGTTCTTTCATTAGAAAGGAATCCATGTCTCCCAATTTTCATTACTCATTCTTACACTTTCTTCTAAATGAATATTTAATATTCTTTCAATAGAATGAATGAATGATTTATAGTTTGAGTGTATTCTTTCAATAGAAATGAATCCATGTCTCTTAATTGTAATTACGCATTCTTACACTTTCTTCTGAATGAATATTTCATGTTCTTTCAATAAAACGTGAATGAATGAAAATTAATATATTGCATTCTTGAAAGTGTTTTTTAAAGGACATGTGTTGTTTTCGACAAAATGTGTATTGCAGTTTGTTTCTACTGCATATACAAATTATTTTTGTTGGATTTTAATTTTTTTTTCAACTTCAAAAGCATGGTGTGTGGCAAGATTTGGTCATACATGATGGAGATAGGAAAAGTACATGCCTCGATCTCTTTTGTGCAGTGTAAATATTGTGGACACAAGTTCACAAGTGGTTTTACTCGCACCATCAAGCAACATTTTCTCAAAATAAGCAGTGACGTTGAATCTTGCTCATGCACTCTATCTGATGTTCTTTCGTTACGCAAATTATATTTAGAGAAAGTGAAGAAAGTGGTTAATCCGACCCTGATAAGGAATTTTCCAAGTCAACAAGATGTGAGCACTAAGGTTGATGAGATGGTTGAAGGAGAAGCACCAATAAATGCAAGGGGTGTATCAATACATGAAGTTGATGTAGATTTGGTAGCAAGCAGGTCACAGGTGAGTTTTGATGTGACTAATGCCTGTCAGGTAAAGAAGAGAAAAAAGGAAGAACAATTTTCTATGGAGGATGGATTTCTTCGGCAACAAGTGCATGAAGAGTATTTAAGATGGACAGAAGCATTTGCAAAAAATGGTATACCATTCAATGTCATGAGAGATGAGACGTTTCGTAATGCCTTGAAGTCATGTGTTAAACCATGATATGTTTTTCCGGATTATAATAAAATGCGTACAGATCATCTTGATAGAGTCAAACAAACTGTGGTGGACTGCTTGAAAAAAAAGATATTGGATTTTACTCCTACATATGGGTACACTCTTGCTTTTGATGGATGGACTAGCAAGTAGGCCAGAGACCCTTGATAAATGTAATGTGCATTACTCCCAAGGGAACAATGTTTTTGGAGAGTATTGATACGTCTCTAAAAGAAAAAACTTTAGCACATATTATAAAAATATACGAAAGAGCAATTCGTAAAGTTGGTGGCAGTGAAAATGTTACTACATTAGTAATAGATAATGCATCAAATTACAAGACCGCGGGTGAGATGGTCATGGCAAAGTATCCCACTCTGACATGGGTGCCATGTGGTGCTCATCCTCTCAACTTATTATTGAAGGATATTGGACAATTTCCATTTGTGCAACTAGTGCTACAAGATGCTAATGCCGTAGTGAGTTTTATAAAGAGGCATTAATACTTGCATGCAGTATTCAGAGAGAACTCTATGAAGCAACTAAGGCAATTTCGTCAAACTAGATTTTCCACTTCTTTCCAGTTCTTGCTAGATTATTAGAAGTGCATCAAGATTTAGTCGAGACTGCTTTTGCTGTGATAGACGATGGGCAAATTGGCTTGAGAAAAAGAAGTAGTACGCGATACCAGGCAGTAAATGTGTGCATCTTATACAATCATCATTATTTTGGAGAAATGTAGAAAGAATAAAAGAAGGTGTGGAGCCATTTATGATAGTGTTGAGGATGGTTGACATTGATGCATTTTTTATGGGTAAAGTGTAGTGGAAGATGTCAGAAGCAATACGACAGGTTAAAGAATTTGTGCACTTTGCACCTAGGGAAAAGAAACAAGTGGTATATTTGGCTGATAAGAGATGGAAGCAAATGCACACTACTTTGCATGGAGCTGCATTTGCAGTACATACACAATATCAAATACATGCTCAATCACAGAATCCAAAAGGCATAAGTAACTTTCGAGAGGTTTGTAGGAACTTGCTTCCGGGAGATCAAGGCAAATTGGCCTACCAACAACGACTGAAGTATACGAATCGCGAAGGCTCTTTTGGAGATCCCTGGAATCTTGATGCTATTAAGACGACTATTGCACCTACTTGGTACCTACTTGGTGGAAGGAATATGGTGGAGAGACATTGGAGTTGCAACATGTTGCAACTCATGTGCTCTCTATTGCTGCATCATTGGGTGCATGTGAGCGAAATTGGAGTGCATACAATTTTATTCATTCTAAGAGATGCAATCGTTTAAATCCATCAAGAGCTACAGATTTAGTACTTTTCTTTGGGAATCTATGATTGTTGAAAGGGTTTAATGTTGCAGCTAGGGTAGCAAGCAAAGCTGCTGTAATGAGAATTGCTGGACAACAATTGACTATAGAATTAGTTGCCGAGGGTGCATTCAGCGAAGAAGAAGACAAGCTTGAGCTACTCGGTGACAACAGTGAAGTTGAAGAGATAGATGATATTGTACCTGTGTTAAATGCAATATAGAGTGTTGTATGTTACACATGAGGGGATGGATAGGAGAATATGATAGGTGATGAAAGAGTCATATGCCCATATCCATCTCATCTCATTTTGTACTTGGAAGTGGTGGATGAAGCTCTAAATATGTGGGATGGTATGTTGTATGTGAGGGGATGGATGGGAGAATATGTCAAGCGATGGAAGAGTGCATATGCTTGTATCCATCTCGTCTCATTTTGTACTTGAATGCTATAACCTTGTGGGCTACAAGTAATGTTGTTGTGTTGTACCTGGAAGCGGTGGATGAAGCTCTAAATATATAGGATGGTATGTTGTATGTGAGGGGATGGATGGGAGAATGTGTCAAGCGATGGAAGAGTGCATATGCTCATATCCATCTCGTCTCATTTTGTACTTAAAAGCTAGAACCTTGTGGGCTACAAGTTGGCTACAAGTTATGTTGTTGTGTTGTAATTATTCAGATTGTGTATGATTTGGTATAAATAAAAGCAAGATCCAACCTTGTGACTTGCAAATACTTTCAAGGCAACATTGGGAAAAAGGAAAGAATAATCAAATATGCACAATCGAAATTTATATTTTCAAGTTGCAAGGGTTAATCTAGCTATCATGTGCACTAATTCATGTCGATATATTTCAACATTTCTGCATTAACTTTACAAGTCCACCTAATCTATTGAAACCACTTAAATCACTTATACCACTTAGTCCACTTAAATTACTTAAACCATGTGACACTTGAATCACTTAAACCACCCTATCCACCTAATTTGCTTATACCACTTAAACCACTTCCTTTACTTATATCAATTAAATGAAGTCTTTCACTTATACCACTTCATTCACTAAAGTAATCCACATTATGCACTTAATTCACATCAAACTACGTGAATCCACATTATGCACTTAAACCACATAGCTCCACTTAGTCCACTTAACTCACATTAACTCACTTAACATTACATTAGCTCCACTTAGTCCACTTAATTCACATTAACTCACTTAAAATTACATTAACTCACTTCAGATGGTAGCTTTTTTTTTTAGGCTCAAGGTTGTGCTGACAGTGTTGGCATTAACATTAAAGTCCAAAATTATTTTTTAGTATCTCCTCTAGGAACATATGGGATATTTGACCAAATATTAATAACTTTTCATTCGTAGTATCTCCTCTAATAACTATCAGATCCACATCCTAAGCCTCATCTTTCATCCTTTTTTAGTAGTGTCTCCTAATTAACAGATCTATTCAAAGTTAATGCTTTTATATTTTTTTGCAAAATCATCTCATTGTAAATATACAAACTTGAATGATGGAGTGAATGTTGGATGATATACAATGCTACAAGTATTCATGATCGATCACTCATATTACAAATTGTCCAAGGAAGACTCTGTCATTTGCTAGTCTAAGTCCTTGGTTTGGACTGTATGCCACATCTAGGAGCAATATCAAAAACCCCACAAAAATTAGCAGTACTTGGACATCTATTCGGTTGTGTTGACTTTCCCTAAACCACAAATCGTCATAGTCGCCCAATTAGAGCCTCTGTGGGTCCAGTACTTGGCAATGGTGCACAAATGTCTAAGATCTTCAAGATGTGATGATACATAGCATACACATCTTGCACAATGTCGAAAGGTGGGGGATTGGTGCATAGACACTCTAGAGAAATGTGGCAAAATCTTGCAATGGAACTTCGCAGAGTGTTGGGGCTATCACTGGGTAATGCTGTATAGTGCTTCCTAGTGCTGCATGGAGTCATCATTCCCCAATAAAAAATTCCCAGACACACTTCCTCGGATGACTCCAAGAAGTGTAGAATAATGTTTTGCACATGCAAATCATTATGCAGGATATTGTGTTGGTGCATGTAATGAATAGTGCGAGCTAGTGCACTTAAAATATCAAATACATGTTGACGGACCCGTGGAGCTCTAGTAGGCTTTTCCACATCATCTCTGTGAAACATCGGAGATGGTCTCTTTCCATCATGTCCAAGGTAGGTTGGCCATCTTTCCAAATGATTTGCATTTGAGAATGGAAATAGTATTATTGGATTATCATGGACTAGACCTATAGCTCGGATGATGCCCAGATGTACGACATTGCCCAAGCAGGTGGCTTCTTCCATGGCTCTGGCCTTCAATGCATCAGTGGTGGGAACAGAAAGCCTCAGCACCTTACATGTATAAATCTTGTGCAGATCAAATGGAGCGACAAGAAGATTGCACATGTTGACTGTTTCGTGTATGCTTGTCCCCATAGCCACACTAGGCATGAATCGAATGTCTCGTCACTGAAGCAATATGGGCCACATGGGTCTTGCCACTGGTGCACGATCATGCAAGCCATGTGATACAGGTGGTGTTTGTGCAGACGAGAATGAAGGAGATGGAAATCTATCTACTTGTGTAGATAGATTGTGCATTCTTGGTGCACGCCAGTATGCGAGAGATGGAAATTGGTCTGTGTGTGTGGCAGGAGGCACAAACAGAGAAGCAAAAGATGTGGTGAAATGTGGGCATGCATGTGGTGGGAGACATGGACCAAGTGGAGGAACTGCTTGTGGGTATGGAAGAACTTGGGAAAAAGGGATACGGGGAAAGACAGCACTGGTGCATATGCATGGCATGGCTATAGTGGTGTTTGTGGCTATGGTGGGTGCAATGTGGCATGTGATTGGGGGCGTGGGTGCATTGGTGGTTGTGGCTATGATTGTGCTTGGGGGTGTGGGTGCATTGATGGAAGGGAGATCGAGGCAGCTCCTTTGCCTTTGAAACCTCGCCACGCATTCTTGATGTATGTGACCCTGACATCTACAACATGATCCTCTCACTTCGTGTCATAGGAGTTTATGTCTCGATCTATTTGACCAAGGCATCGTTGACTCTCCAACGCAAAGTGGTGCAAATACTGGTCTATAGACTCTACTATAAATACATTTGGAAATCGGTCACGCAAGGTCCTCCCTCCATGCTCTGCCATTGTCCTCACCAAATTCTATACACCGCTTTCACCATTGTTGAAAGCTGTCTCAATGATGTCCTAATTGACATAGTATTAAGAAGTGTACATTCTCGTTTTTCAGCACCTTCCTTTGAATCTTAGTGAGATAAGGTTGTTGAAACTTCCTCTTCTCACCCACATGAGCCATCTCATATGCAGTAAGCTGCAACACAGAATTCAAAAATGAATTCAGTGCTAGGTGCAATAAGAAACTCATTAAGCCATAACAATTAACAATGCAAGAAGTCTAAGAAATGACCTAGGTATAACCTCTCAACTCAAGCTCACATGATGTAATAGACTACAGAAAATCAAAACACAAAAAATAATCATGTAACCTGCACAAAAATTGACCTAGGTATAACCCTAACCATGGACTTGACCATCTAACACTAGGCTTCAACTCCAACACACAACTATCAAGGGATAGTTGAGTGCTAGACTAAGTGTCTAAGAGCACATCGCATGATATCTAACTTAGACTGCAACACACAACTATCTAAGGGACAGTTGAGTGCCATACTAAGTGTCTAAAAGCACATCATATGATATCTAACTTAGACTGCAACACACAACTATCAAAGGACAGTTGAGTGCCAGAGTAAGTGTCTAAGAGCACATTGCATGATATCTAACTTAGATTGTAACACACAACTATCAAGGGATAGTTGAGTGCCAGCCTAAGTGTGCTTGAAAACATCTTTAAAGTTCTTAGACTACAACACACAACTCTCAAGGGAGAGATGAGTGCCAGAATAAGCATCTATGAAAACATCACTAAGCTTGGACTGCAACACACAACTCTCTTAAGAGAGATGAGTGCCAGCGCAAGAGTTTCTACAAACAAACATTTTTATACAAATGGAGACTGCAAACACAACTCTCTTGAGAGAGATGAGTGCCAGGCCTCAAGTAAAAAATAACTATTTATATTAAAATTTGAAGCTGCAACACATAATAAAAACAAACTGCAGCACACAACTCTCGTAAGAGAGATGAGTGCTATCCTGTCTACACACTAAAATACAATATAAACAAATATTAAATAATTTAAAAAGACAACAGCAGCACACAACTCTCCTAAGAGAGATGAGTGCCAGTCCTAAACAAAATAAAATAAAATAAACACTAATTAATAACGAAAGATTGCAACACAAGCAAGGGTTTTGAAGGTACCTATGAAGAGAGCTGGTAGGTACCGCAAGCAAGCAAGATGTAGTAGGTAAGCAAGCAGGAGGTAGTAGGGCTGGCAAGCAAGTGGCTGAGGTGGCAAGGAAGACAGGTGGATGTATTCGTATGAATACCAAAAATGGTAGTGGTTGCATGTTTATACTACGTTTATTCGTACGAATAAACTGTGTTATTCGTACGAATAAAGTTATTGCTATGAATAGTAAGTTATTCGTATGAATAGTAAGTTATTTGTAAGAATAAGTTATTCATACAAATAAAATAGCAAAAAACGTTTGGAACGTTTTAAATCGTAAAAAATGCGTATTTGAGTGTTTTTTTCAAATTTAAAAAAAAACGCCCAAATTAATGTTACTTAGATGCATACATAAGTTTCTTCGCCTTGGTTATTTTATCAATAGAAGTTGCATTGTGGTTGTAATATTTCCTACTACACTTATGATTTTCTATTGTACATTTCACTATGGTTCTATTAATTTGAATTGTTCATTTTCTTAGTGTAGTTTCCCTTGGTTCTTTTGTTAATAGAAGATTGCAAGAATGGCTAGTAAGGGAAAGGTTTGAGAGGTTTTAGTTTATGATGGAGTTAGTTCTGGAAGAGGATGATTTTTAGATATATACAATAACGAACTCCAAAAACTCCATAAAGCGCATTGTTTTGTGAACATCCAAGGAACAAATTTTGAAGATGTTGGACAAGTTAACGAGATGGAGGATAATGAGAAAGATAACGTTTGTTGTCTCAAAATTCATACATTGGGTGGCAATATGGATCCTTCTTGTACATGACATTGACCCTCAGCTATGTCAATGACTTGGTCAAGAGTTTTGCAATGAATGCACAACCTCCTGCAACATGTGCATATCTTATGCCTTACCACACATGCACAAATACTCCTATGTGCAAGGAAGTGATAAATGTGAAAAAGTTAAAGGAGTATAATTATTGGATTCTCATAGGGTAGCATTCAATTTATGTTGCATGGATGTTTATAACTAAAGTACATGGAGAAGCCTTCAATCAACGAAAAGGTTTCTATACATGGAGGAAGGTGAGAATTATTGTCAATGCACCAGTTGGAGCAACTTGTAAGATATCATCAATGGCCAACATGGAGGCACAAACCATTTTGAAAAATCAGCCATATATCAATATCTTGCAACACCTAAGGGCACAGGGAGGTAGCAAGCTAAGGGTGTCCACTTCCGGACCACTTTCGGGTGAGTGTGACACCCGCTCGAGTGAAAATACAAAGGTTTTGCTTCGGTCTCCTATACCTCGATCGAGGTATAAGCTCCAATGAAAATCACACACGAGCACAACCGAGCCTAGCCCATACCTCGATCGAGGTACGTAGCTTTTTTGCCGAACCGAGCCTGTACCTCGATCGAGGTTTGCTGGCAGGCCAGCTACACATGCCACATCTACCTCGTCGAGGTATTGTGGCCATCCAGCTCAACCTCGATCGAGGTCACGTGGCATGTCCAGCATACCTCGATCGAGGTATGTGCCATCCGAAAGGGCAGCCAACAGGGCGGATGACATTCCTCGATCGAGGTATCGTGGACACATGACTTGGCATCCCGTTTCCGCCAACACACCACGATCGAGGTATCGTGGCATGTCAAAACCTCCATCGACGTGGATGTACCGAGATGTATGGGCATGTCACAATACCTCGATCGAGGTATCGTGGCATGGCCATACCTCGATCGAGGTATATGTGCAGGGATGTATGCGCATGGAAAGAATACCTCGATCGAGGTATTGTGGCATGCCAACGAGATGCATGGTTATGTCAAGAATACCTCGATCGAGGTATCGTGGCATGCCAATACCTTGATCGAGGTATATGTACCGTGATGTATGCGCATGGAAAGAATACCTCGATCGAGGTAGGTAAACCCTAATTTTTATTATAAAAGGAGAGCGACCCCCCTCATTCCGCATACCTCGATCGAGCTCTGCCTCATTCACCGATTTCGGATTTGCCGGACTTCGACGGAAGAGCGCGAGCGACGGAGAGCGACGAACGGAGTTCGACGGAGATGGACGGAGCAGGAGCGGGAGAGTCCAGGTTGGCATTTTCTTTTGTGTAGCATTTTCTTTTATATAGCATTTTCTTTTATGTAGCATTTTCTTTTATGTAGAATTTGATTTAATTTTAGTTTAAAAGAAAAATTATAAAATGCATTTTAATGTTTTTCTGAAATTTTAATGTTTTTCTGAAATTTAAGAATTACGGGATTTTTTATTTAAAATGTGAAAATTAAATTTTTTTTTTAAATAGAGCTTTTTTTAGTAAATAAAAAAACGTTGATATTATTAATTATAAAATATTTATAAATTTGAAATGTAGTTGAAATTTTTTTTTTAATTTTTAAATAACGACATTTATAATTTAAAATGTGAAAATTTTAATTTTAAAAAACGTAATTTAAAATTTTAGTTTATAAGAAAAATTATAAAATGCATTATAAATTTAGTTTTTCTTAAATTTATAAATTACGAGATTTTTTATTTAAAATGTGAAAATTAATTATTATTTTTTTAAATAGAGCTTTTTTTAGTAAATAAAAAAACGTTGATTGCAGTTAATTATAAAATATTTATAAATTTGAAATGTAGTTGTAAAATTTTTTTTTAATTATTAAATTACGACATTTATAATTTAAAATGTGAAAATTTTAATTTTAAAAAACGTAATTTAAAATTTTAGTTTATAAGAAAAATTATAAAATGCATTATAAATTTAGTTTTTCTTAAATTTATAAATTACGAGATTTTTTATTTAAAATGTGAAAATTAATTTTTTTTTTAAATAGAGCCTTTTTTAGTAAATAAAAAAAGTTCATATCAATAATTATAAAATATTTATAAATTTCAAATGCATTTGTAAATTTTATTTTTTAATTTTTAAATTACGACATTTATAATTTAAAATGTGAAATTTTTAAATTTTAAAATCGTTTAATGAGGCTTTTTTTATTAAAAATGTGAAAATGTTAAATATTTCTGTTTTTTTTATGAGGTAGAATTTAAAAGAGAAATAATAAAAAATTTTAGGTTAAAAGAGAAATAATAAAAATTTTCTAAATTTGAAATGCAATATAATGTTTTTTTGAAATTTATGAATTATGACATTTTTTATTTAAAATGTGAAAATGAAATTGTATTTTCAAAATAGAGCTTTTTTATATAAAATTGTATTTTAAAAAAACGTTCATATTAATAATTATAAAATATTATAATTTTGAAATGCATTTGTAAATTTTTTTAAAATTTTTGAATTAGGAGTTCTATATTTCTGTTTTTTTAATGTAGCATTTTCTTTTTGGTAGAATTTAATTAAATTTTAGTTTATAAGGAAAATTATAAAAAATTTCAAAATTTATAATGCATTTTAATGTTTTTTTGAAATTTGTAAATTATGACATTTTTTATTTTAAATGTGAAATGAGATTTTTTTTTGTTAAATAGAGCTCTTTCTATTAAATAAAAAACGTTCATAGGAATAATTTTTAAGTATTTATAAATTTGAAATGCATTTGTAAATTATTAATTTTTTTTGAATTACGACATTTAAAATTTAAAATGTGAAAATTTTAAATTTAAAAAACGTTTAATGAGGCACAAGACTCGCTCGACTTATCAAATTAATAAGACATTTTGTATAAGACTCGCTCGACTTATCGAATTAATACACAAACATAAACCTACTAGTCAACTATTGGAGTTGGACATTAAAGATTGACTAGTGACATGGTTGGTGACCAAAGCTTGAAGTTGACTAGACACTTTGGGACAAGCAAGTTCTTTAGAAGGAAACTAGGTTTAAGCTTGGGTAATCATCCCTAATATATTGGGAAATTACTAATGATAAATCATCCTTTAACTATTTGGCAATTAGTAAGGATCGATTCTACTAGGAAATAAGTTGAAGGCATATGTCCCCTATTAGTCAATAGATTGATTAGACTAAGCATGCATGATAAGGCTATAGCTTGGAAATGCCTAGATAGTGGCTTAGTCCAAATCTTCAATATCCCTTAAGAAGACATGAAATAGTGGCTTAGACCTTAAGAAGACATGGAGTTGCAAATGTCTAATTCTTCTAAGTTATGCATAGACTCTAGCATAACTGAAAAAAGAATATTACAAGATTGAGAATATTTGGATGGGTCTTCAAGAACTCGAATATTACGGTCTGTGCCTATAAACTGTTTGAGATTCTTATGCTATCACTATGGCATGCTTTAGATCTAGCACTTTGATCATGTTTGTTGTCTAGTTCCATAATTCATCTACTTCTCTTATATGTATAAGAAGAAAGAAATACGCCATAGAGAAACTGAAAGTTTAACTAGAATACCTAACATTCATTGCACATGGGACTCTAGCGGATCTATATTCATTCCACATTCATGCTAATATATGCAAGTGTTTTGATCAACTATAGACCTAAGTTCAAATAGAGCCTGTTAATGATTGAATCTCTCCTAATCATCCCTTAATGATCATAGATAAGAGACTTAAGAGAGAGAGAACTCCATAACCTTCAAGAGTCGACATTTGAAGCATCCCATTCCATGTTGTTTGCTACATGGCAGCTCGCCATGTGGCACACATACATCCCTTTTTGCACCGTAGGGAAACCTATGACTAATGTTAACAACATTTATCTTGTCTTTTACAAACGACTAAGATGTTTTCCCAAAAAGACTTTGTATCAATAATCACGTGAACCACCTCATAACCAAAATAGTGCGGATGCTACATATCTCCTTTCCCTCGTTGAAACTATGTCACACATGGAATGTCAACCACATGCTCAAGGAATTATATGCTAGTTTCATTGTAAGCAAGGGTGGTCTCTTTCTTGCTAGTCCAACCATAGGCAACGGTGACGCTTATTACTTGAGCTCAACCAAAATTAACATTAGTTATCGTATGCAACCCTTCCCATTGCATAGGGACATCCAAGGATTTAATTTTCAAAGTTTTTGAATCCTCTTCTAGGGATCTTGTGCCCTTTGTTGTTGCTACGTATGTGGATGATCTCATTCCAAAACTATTTTTACAACTAGAAGTCGAGTGATTCTTATACAAAATGTCTTGAACCAAGTGATGATCTATAGGAATGGCCAGTAGTTGAGGTGGATTGCCCAACCAAAATAGATAATATTGAGAAGGCTTAATTATTTTCTCAAAGTTCTCGCTTTAAAAGGTCTGTAGTGTGAACCCGCTCTCATTTTTAATGTGTAGTCCGAGAAATACTAGATGCGCCTTGCTTGTGTATCGTTCAAAGTAATGTATTAGGTATCCTTCTATCTCCTCCATATCTATTGCAAACCCAAGGCAGTAAAGCATTCAAAGAAGGTCTTATTAACCAAACCTCTCCACTATCTGTCCTTAGTATAGGGGCCATTAGTGGACAATGTGGTCCTTACACCACATGTGGAAAAGTTTCATATTGGATAAAAAGTGAAAAAAGGGAAACATATAAGGAGAAAATACTTGAGACATCTAAGTTTTAAAATGCAACGACTAGAGTGAAAAAATTCTAATCAAAATTAAGAATTATTAATAATATTGATTAATATTGAGCCACACATTTGGCCCATCTACCGGTCGGTAGGTGCATAGGATCTACCTCATCAAGGAGTACGTACAAATAGTTTTCATTGCGTAAATAGATTATAAGTCATATTGAATAGAATATTATTTTCATTACCCAAATAGAATATTAATTTCCATGTGTTTTTTTTGTGCATGCGCCAGCCAGCGCACAGGTTCTAGCACCACTATTCGTATGCAGATAGAGATGCTGAGAGCTGAGATGAGGGCACTGCAGGATGCTAGGGCACCCCCTCACTTGGTTGCGAGCCTGGATTCAATTATTGAGGCTCTGAGTCGATTGGAGACAGTTGAGGATGTTGTGGATAGCTTTCAGGCACAGGCCGAGGCGGAGATCACTGGTGGTGGCTTGGATTGGAGAGCGATTCGACAGTTGTTTGAGCGGGAGTCACATCACAGGGAGGCCTTGGACGACATGTTTTGGGATGGTCACACCGAGGGCCAGCGACCACGATCAGGGCTCCCCTTGCATATTTTACGGTGTAGGCACCCCATCATAGCAGCACACATTTATCCGAGATATCTTGCTGCGAATGGTGGTCGGTTGCCTCACAACCGCCAGATAGCGAGGTCGTTTGCCATGCAGCTTTATGCTGAGTTTGTCCTTGGTCATCGGGTGGACTACCTCAGTACCCGTCCAGGATCAGGAGCGGGACGTGGTAGGATGGGGCGCCAGGAGCGGCAGATTGTAGGTGTTCGGCGTCGACGCGAGGGACCAGAGTTGCACACCATCCCTGCACCGGCACTGCGAGCGGTGGGAGGACAGATTAGGGGAGATGTTCATTCAGTGGCATCATCCTTGCAGCACATGGTCTCGGCCCTATCGAGATCTATTGCGATTCCACCTCCCCCACCTCGGTCATCGATGGAGCGTCCCACATCTACACCACCTCCCACATCTACGGCGCCTCAGCACGAGTTGGAGGCTCGAGACAGACGGATTGCAGAGTTGGAGGCTGTGTTGGCCGAGTCTAGGGATGAGGTTAGTTATTTTGATTATGTTAGTTTATTTTTTTGTAGCGTGTTTTGAACTGAAGTTTTTTGGTTAATTCTCACCATGTACGCGACATGTTTGCATTGCAGGCACATCTATTGCGTCAGGAGATGGAGTCTTGCGTACGACTCTTGCGTCAGGAGATGGAGTCTCACGTACGACTCTTGCAGACAGATTTGGAGGAGCAGAGGATTCGGACACGCATAGCATACCATCGCGCAGAGCACTATATCTTGCAGTTGAGGCATATCAGTCGTGATCCGTCGCGCCATAGGATCGACCCCAGTGTGGCCCTATACCCTGCTCCTCCTGTAGATGTGCCGACTAGGACACCGATAGACGCAGCAGTCGTAGCGAGGCTTCCTACCTCCACTTGTGTCCTCTGCCACGAGGACTTTGACACCGTAGGGTGGTTTGGTCTAGGGTGCGGCCACATCGCACATCTCCACTGCATGACCCGCCACATGGTGGCACGTTCAGTGTGCCCGGTATGCTTTGCCGACATTGATGTGGCGACATACAGAGGACTGGGCATGGATGATCTATATCCTGGTCATCGTCAGGCTGTTGATCCATTCGCCCGTGTAGTCCTGACAGAGCACTACAGGGAGGAGGCACAGAGAGCATTGCTGATGCAGGAGGGTGCGGACACATCAGTGGTTGCATCATGCGTTCCACGCCGCTTTTCGTACGGTGACTTCATGCCAGGTGACGAGGCACGAGCGGAGGAGGCACGCCGGATTGAGCGAGAGGCAGAGCTGCAGACATCATTGCAGCAGTGGGTGGAGCAGCAGCTAGGGCGGGGCCGAGACCAGCGTATTTCACATGTAGAGATGATTACTCGCGCTGGATTTGAGGCACGAGTATTCGCAGATGCACGGCTATGGGAGCTGAGACGCGCGTACATAGAGGAGGCGAGGGATGCAGAGATGGCAGCAGTGGCGCGTGCAGCATGCCCTCCTCCTCATCAGGATGAGGCTGGCCCATCTCATGCAGGTGATGAGGCTGGCCCATCTGAGCCGGCATTGCCTGAGGGCACACAGCGGACGGTTGGGCAGCGAGTCATACAGGAGCCACGTCAGCGTTCCACTAGAGGATCATATGTAGAGTTATCAAATTCAGATTCAGATTGATTGTTTAGGCTTCACACGTTTCTTGTATAGGGATGCACTTTTGTAGCATGATGATGATGATGTACAGATTCATTTTGGTACTTTCATGATATTGTTCCCACTTTTATGATGTATGAGCATTTTCGTACTTTCATGATGTTCTTCACACTTTTTTTATCTCAGTTTATAGTTTGTTTAATACATAAGGTATTCAAAAAAGAATGCCATGTGAAGTAATTGTAAACATTAAACATTAATTGCAAACATTAAACATTAAACATATCAAAATTCATATTATTTTGGATGAAAATTTTATTTTGCGGATAAAAGTTTTTCATTTCTTAAACAAAAATTTTATTCTATTCATGTTTGTCAATAAAGTGTGTTTCAAAATCCAAATTTTCATCAATTTTTCAAAAAGACAACTATTGTCATATTCATGCTTCCAAATCTAGCCTTCCGATCTTAATATCAAAATATGTTGAAATTCAACCATTTGATAAACTAATTTGTATAAAAAGAAAATTACTTTTTTTGGACAATGCCATAGCCCAATGTAAAATTGTTTCATCAAATGAAATTAGATATTAAAGTAACATCAATTTTACCAACTTTCAATTTGATATGGGCACTTGCATAGAAAACGATTGGTATTTCAAAGAAAAAGCTCTAGCAACTCTCTTAGTTGAATGAAGCAGTTTCTTCTCCTTTGCAATTTGTCATGTTTTTTAAATTAAAGGAGAGAATACTTTTTGCAAATGGTAATACTAGACATTTTTAGGTTCTGCAATAAAATATAAGTAATATTTTATGCATTCTTTTTTCACAATTCTAGTTTTTTAATATTATTGACATGAAGCGTATATTTTGTCCCTACAATTTTTAAAAAATATAAATTTTAAGGGGATTTTTTTCAAAAATGGAGTTAGACTTGTCCTCTGCATGATTTTGCTATTATTTATTATGACTCAGTGTTTAATTTGTCTGTTATTGTTAACAATACTTGTGCTAATTGGTGATCAAAGAAAACAAGACCTAATTATTTGTCATATTCGAACCACAATCACATGTGCCTTCCAAGTCACAATCGCATATGCCTTCCAAGTTTCTAAGGACTATTTCAATTTCCTTAATATGACATTTGCCAATGCACCAATCTAATTATTATGCATGTATAAAAGATAATGAACATTATAAAGAAGAGAAATCAACACAATTGGCAATTAATGCATGTATACGGGAATACAAGGAAGGTGTAGCATGCTAGCCCACCATTTTATTTCACTATTTTCTTTTGCATTTAGTGGTTTATGTACAAGAGAAAGGATTGGCGGTTGGTATAAGGAAAAGTGTTGGTATTTGGTTTATGTAAAAAGAAAGGGTTGTTGCACAGGCTATGCACCAAAAAAATATACACATATTAACAATCCCACTTCTCCCTTTTAAACTCCACTCATGTATGGGAGTACAAGGAAGGTGTGACATGTTAGGCCACAATTTAATTTTACTATTTTCTTTTGACTTTGGTGGTACGCTAACGTGTAGTCGTGTAAGTAGGGATTGCTTCTACGTCGCGCAAACCAAATCAGTTGGAGACCAAATCTTGCGTCGATGTACGTCTAGGGTAGCCTAAGAGGCGTGTGAAGTTTCGTCCCCAACAGGGTTTAGGATTTAGGGTCCAGGGTTTAGGGTTTAGGGTTTGGGGTTTAGCCGTGCTAGTAGGGATTGCTTCTACGTGGCGCAAACCAAATCAGTTGGAGACCAAATCTTGCGTGGATGTACGTCTAGGGTAGCCTAAGAGGCGTGTGAAGTTTCGTCCCCAACAGGGTTTAGGATTTAGGGTCCAGGGTTTAGGGTTTAGGGTTTAGCCGTGCTAGTAGGGATTGCTTCTACGTGGCGCAAACTAAATCAGTTGGAGACCAAATCTTGCGTGGATGTACGTCTAGGGTAGCCTAAGAGGCGTGTGAAGTTTCGTCCTCAACAGGGTTTAGGATTTAGGGTCCAGGGTTTAGGGTTTAGGGTTTAGGGCTTAGCCGTGCTAGTAGGGATTGCTTCTACATGGCGCAAACAAAATCAGTTGGAGACCAAATCTTGCGTGGATGTACGTCTAGGGTAGCCTAAGAGGCGTGTGAAGTTTCGTCCCCAACAGGGTTTAGGATTTAGGGTCCAGGGTTTAGGGTTTAGGGTTTAGGGTTTAGCCGTGCTAGTAGGGATTGCTTCTACGTGGCGCAAACTAAATCAGTTGGAGACCAAATCTTGCGTGGATGTACGTCTAGGGTAGCCTAAGAGGCGTGTAAAGTTTCGTCCCCAACAGGGTTTAGGATTTAGGGTCCAGGGTTTAGGGTTTAGGGTTTAGGGTTTAGCCGTGCTAGTAGGGATTGCTTCTACGTGGCGCAAACCAAATCAGTTGGAGACCAAATCTTGCGTCGATGTACGTCTAGGGTAGCCTAAGAGGCGTGTGAAGTTTCGTCCCCAACAGGGTTTAGAATTTAGGGTCCAGGGTTTAGGGTTTAGGGTTTAGGGTTTAGCCGTGCTAGTAGGGATTGCTTCTACATGGCGCAAACAAAATCAGTTGGAGACCAAATCTTGCGTGGATGTACGTCTAGGGTAGCCTAAGAGGCGTGTGAAGTTTCATGCCCAACAGGGTTTAGGATTTAGGGTCCAGGGTTTAGGGTTTAGGGTTTAGTCGTGCTAGTAGAAATTGTAAAAATGTATGCACTTGTCCTTCCACATGGCGCATACCAAATCAGTTGGAGACCAAATCTTGCGTGGATGTACATCTAGGGTAGCTTAAGAGGCGTGTGAAGTTTCGTCCCCAACAGATAAGTCCACGTGTGTATTTCATTAGTACGTGCGCCATTTTTCATACGTAGTCACGAGTGCTAGTAGGGATTGTAAAAATGTACGCAACTGTCCTTCCATGTGGCGCATACCAAATCAGTTGGCACCAAATCTTGCGTGGATGTACGCCTACGGTAGCCTAAGAGTCGTGCGAAGTTTCATTTCCAACAGATAAGTCCACACGCGTATTTCCTCATTACATGCGCCATAGCTCATACGTAGTCGTGCTAGTAGGGATTGCAAAAATGTACGCATTGTACCTTCCACGTGGCGCATACCAAATCAGTTGGGCACCAAATCTTGCGTGGATGTACGTCTACGGTAACCTAAGAGCCGTGCAAAGTTTAATCTCCAACAGATAAGTCCACATGCATATTTGGTTAGTACGTGCGCCATTTCTCACACGTAGTCGTGCTAGTAGGGATTGTAAAAATGTACGCATTATACCTTCCACGTGGCGCATACCAAATAAGTTGGAGAACAAATCTTGCGTGGATGTATGTCTAGGGTGGCCTAAGAGTTGTGCGAAGTTTCATTCCCAACAGATAAGTCCACACGCGCATTTCGTTAGTACATGCGCCATAGCTCATACGTAGTGCTAGTAGGGATTGTAAAAATGTACGCATTGTACCTTCCACGTGGCGCACACCAAATCAATTCAGACCAAATCTCGCGTGGACTATTGGCTAGGGTGGCCTAAGAGTCGTGCAAAGTTTCATCCCCAACAAGCAAGTCCACACGCGTATTTCGTTAGTACGTGCGCTATTTTCTTAGTCACGTTTTTAAAATGTCCTAATGCACAAAACAAATTACAACATTACTACTAATAAACAATTTTTTGTATTACAAACACAACAAATCCCATTGAGAAGACATCGGACATCATGTTAAAAATAGAATCTAATACAATGATGTGTATGAACGTGTATACAGCCATCATAGTGAAATACAAAATATGAGTCCATGAAAATTACAATGGTACGGTCACACAGTGAGCCAATACATATCGAATACAAAAAAGTGTAATCAACTAGTGATACCCAATAAAAATCAATCTGATCAACTGATTATCCCAAAAAATAAGATATGTAATGTGCTACTCCTCAGGATCAGCTCTCATGCCAATAGTTGCAAGTATGCTCTCGTGATCCGCCACTGCAAGGCACCATCGTGGAGTGGACGTCGCCTTGCGAGTGCGAACACGACTCAAAGTAATCTTGATCCCAACAACAAGATGAGAATACATGTATGCCTCCTGATCCGCCATGTACTCCTGGAACTCAATATAGCGACCACGCCTCTGTATCTGCTGAAAATAGTGGCCACCGACAATCATGCTATGAGCATTGAAGTGCATCCCATGCCCATCCACTGTATCCTCATTCAGCACACTCTTCAGCATAGAGCATCGCAACAAGTAATAATCCACACCCTCCTCATTGCCCTCCGAAGCAATAACCGCGAAGATATCACCAATACGCAAAATATCTGTAAGCTAGTCATAATCTCTAGAGGAACTGAATCCCGCATCCTGATCATCATGTATCTCCTCCCAAGGCTGGAAGGGAGAAAGCACTCGCCGTACCCATGGATCGGCCCATGGTATCATGGAGCACCCTCCCCAATCATCATCAATGCATGCAGAGCAAAAACATGCAAACCGTCGAGAAAAGATCGCAGGGTGAGACTCACCTACACTCCTGATGGAATGGAAATCAAGAGTGCCAGGCACAGAACGACAATCGAAAGGCCTCGACCGATCAAGACTCCCAATGTCCACGCACCAAAAATACCGGCTCACCACCCTATCGTCACGCGACTGAAACACGCGACTGAAACGAGGACGTAGCACTAGTGGATAAGTGCTGGCTGCACCACCGCACCACATCATGTGCATCCTTGAAGCGATCGGCACTGTGACGCAACTGGTATCGACGCAAAGCACGCTTCACGCAAGCACCTGCACCATCGTGCTCTCCCTTACCGTGCCCTGTCTCGAAGTAGCTCCATGTGATCGGAATGCCTGTCTCACGGTGCCATCTGCAGAACCAATAAAACTGTCTAGCGGATTTGAACTGACCGCCGCAACCGTCTGACCAAATCCAGCGCCGCTGCCATGTGACACCATGATCCCTCAAGAAACTATCATGCAAAGTAAAGCAATGCTGCACAAAATGGGCATCATGCGATCGATCATCACTAATGTAGAAGTGATACTCTCGCACAATGATGCGTGAGTCCATGGTGCTATCAATGCCATCCACATGAGCCTGTGCATGACGATAGCTAATGTGCACAAATATAGCAACCTGCAATATGGCATTGAAAAAAAAATATGACTATTGAAATAATTCAATATAATGAGGCGGGGAAAAAATCAATACTCAATCACACGTCACCTGTTCGGAGAAATAATACTCCGATTGGATCTCATGCTGTGGTGCAAAGGTGTAATTCTCCGCAAAGTCCACCACTGAGACAACCACCCCTATAGGAAATGTCCTCAAACATGCACGAAACTGACGATCCTCCCATTTCGCAGTGTGCGAGTGGCGTATGTAGCGGTACAGCTTCCCTCGAAAACAGTCAATGAATACAACACGTGGTGTCTCCTTCCCCACAAGCTGCAACCTCCTCGACTGTGCACCACCATCTAATGTCAAGGTACAGTACTCATACTGCTGCCAACAAACCATCTGCACATCACAAGTATCTAGTGCAACTCGTGGCACTCTGGCAAAGTCACCACACAAAGTACACGTGCCTTCCACACAATCAAGGGAGTGGAATAAGGCATCACCATCTCGTGTACACAATATGGAATGAATGAAGTCGCGAGGGCTAGTAGGAACCACTCCCCTATGACCATCAAGGGAACGGAATACGTCATACATCAATCCAAAATCCACATGGTAGCGACAACAGCATGTGTCACGCTCCTGAGAGCATCGCACAAACCATGGCCTGCATCGCTCAAATGACCTCTGCCCAATCTTGAACTCCGGGTGCGCCTCTACAAACTGAGTGTACAACTCAGTCTGGGTACACTCCAAAAAACATGCACCATGCTCAATGTACACACCGCGTGACACCCTCTTCCGCAATGCCTTCTTGAACACCGGGGATGCTCCGCAATGCTCCTCCCAAAACTGTTGTATGAAGGACCTAGTGGAATCATCCAACAATCGATCGCAGCGAGGTGCACGACCACTCGAAGCCCAAAGAGCATCAGTCTCACTATCCTCTAGACTCTGCCTCCTAATGATGCCTGCTCGCAATGTGCGCGGTGCAATCTGAAGAAGACGTGAAGCGGTACGCACATGGCCTATCATATGAGGTCTACTAATGGCAGCCACAATAGCACGACGTGCTGCCAAGGCATCACTGGAGTTCCTATGCTTAATAGAAGCATAGGAACGTCGAACACTGCTAAGGACCTCGCTAGATACAACCCTATCTCTACGTGCACCAAGACCAGCAAGCCTCCTACACTCTACCAAGTCAGGGTGATCAATCAGGGACGTAAGAAGAGAAGACTGCGAAGCTGGCGTGAGGTCACAAAAAAAAGACTGCACAATCTTGCTAGCACGACGACAGATAGTGGACTTCGGCAAGTCACGTCGTGAAGCAACACTGCTGCTGCAAGGTGGGGCAACGGGATCAATGGGAGATGGTAGGGTGGACGGGGGAAGGGAGGCGCCAAGCGGAGCGGGGGGAGGGGGAGGGGGGAGGGTGGAGGGGGAAGAGGTAGAGGTGGAGGCCAAAATGTAGGTGGCTAGGGGAAGGGCGGAGGCTAGAGGTAGGGGAGCGGATGAGCATGGGGGGACAATGGAGGTGGGGGTGGGGGTGGAGGGGGGATGTAGAGGTAGAGCTGGAGGTGGATCAGTGGTGGCAGCGCGAGCTCGAGCTCTAGAGGCTCTCTTGCGCTCACGAGCCTTCCGCTTGCGCTCCTCGTCAATGAGATTTGGGGGGGGGTTCCTACATCTTTCACGTCTACTAGCTCTACGGCTTTGAGAACCCATTCTCAATGAAAGTAGGATGGAAGGTGTGACAAAGTGATGAGGAGGCAAGAATGGCTAAGAATGGGTGAAATGAACCAAAACGTGGTGTCTTATAGAGAGCCTCAACTCATCCACTAGATTGCTCTTAGATTGCTCTTCATTATTATTGGTGGAGAGGTGCTAAGATTGATACTAATTGGCTTAGTTTTGGTGGAGAGGTTTGCTATGCCCAGAGCCGCGATCAGAGCTTATACCTCGATCGAGGTATTTAGTGCATTGCGCATGCATGTATGTATGAACCTCGATCGAGGTATCTGTATGTCTCCTCGGTCACATACCTCGAACGAGGTAATGTATGCCTCACCCATCATATGTACCTCGATCGAGGTATTGTATGCATCGCACATCGTCATGTGTATGCATCTGGCTGATGTGGCACCATGCATGGTCATGATGTGGTGATATAGTCTCTTCCTGCATGGTCATGATGTGGTACTGGGCATGACGAGTTGGCATTCATGAGGTGGTAGATGACATGGCAAATTGAGGTGGAGGGATTGGTGACGTGGCCAGGAGAGGAGGTATGCCAAGGTGGCATTGTGTGATCACATGGCTGATGATGTGGAATGATGAGGTGGCACGTGTGGCAGCACGCGTGGCAATGTAAGGTGACATGGCAAGGAGTGATGTCACATCTGCTTGATGAGATGGCACCACGTGGTCTAACAACGTGGCATGGTTTTGATGACTCAGCCTTCCACATGGGCAGCATGCAGACTCCAAAGGCTTGCCACTAGGGTCGGTGATGCTCCTAGCCTACCTCACCAAGCCTAATACCAAGCCTACCTTGTCTTGGTATTAGGCTTGGGTGGCCCTTTTTCACCCACAAAAGGGAGATTTCACTCTTGGAGGCCATATCGTACGTTTCCCTTGCTCAAATTTAACCAAAATTTTTTCCTCTTATTCATCATGCAGAGGACTAAAAATATTGACATTTTTGAAATGTTTGGTTATGTTTGAGAATTACTAGATTTATTTTTAATATTCTTTGTTGATCCTCTGAGGAGTAAAAGTAAAAATTAAACTTCAATCTTCCTAAATCTAACCGTTGGATTTGGGATTTGATGATTCAACCACACACCCTTATGTGCCTACTAACCTTCCACCGAATTGGATTTGCTTAATTATTCAAAATACTAAAAAAATGTGGTGTGCTACTAAAATGCATGTATTTTATGACTTTATTTATTATAAATAATTATTTATAATTAGATAAATCATTCAAAAAATTACCAATAAATCAAGTTAAGCTCTACATAATGTAAAGAGACCACTTACAAAGTTTCAATAACATTTAATCTAAAATGAGTGAGAAATTTAGAATTTTATATGACACTCTTTGTTCGTGACAAACGTGTGACCACCCTGGAACCATGCCGTGTGACACAAAGAAATTTTTTGTGTGTGCATCGAATTTTCGATCAGACTACACGATTGTGTGCACAATAGCAACTGTGATGTTGTGTCAGAAGACTTCAAAGACTAGATCCATAGGGAAGTAGGTGAGATTTGCATTTTTGTGTGCTAAAAAGCTTGTTTTTCCACCTCCTTAGGATTGGGGAGTGAACAAAAAGTGGACACCCTTAGCTTGCTACTTCCCCACAGTGGGTTGCATTCGGATGACTAAAGAAACCAGCCCAAGGCCTTGTCAAAGGGCATAAAGATCAACAAAGTTGGGATGTGAGTAATAAACTTTGTTTTCTATGCATTATTTATTTCAAGAATGTTTATGGCTTTGTAAAAGAAGTGATAGTAGTGTCAATTCCCTGATGTGAGAATGGCACTAGTGCCATTCTTCTTGTTACCAAGTCATACTTTTGACATGGTAATGGGAGAATGGAACTAGTGCCATTCTTATCTCTATCACATGACTTGGATTAGAAGAATGTCTAAGATGATTTTGGTTTTTTAATAGAATTTTGTAGGAGTTGCAAGCATGTTGATGGGTGTGAACTTTGCTACCAAGGGCACACATGTGGTCACATATGATGATGACATCTGCGAGTGATGGATTAGGATTTTGACATTGCTAAACAAGAATTTTCACGTTTGCATTAATGAGTTATTAATGTTCATTAATTACTCTTCCAAGTAGCATGAAAACAACGTGATCACGTAGGCTACCGAAAAAAATCATCAGTAAATCAGATAAATGTACCGCCAATACCCAAGACACTACCGGCGGTAGAATTAATATTTCTAGCAATGATATTAATTATCCTGGCGGTAATATCCTGGCAGTAATATTAATTATCCTAGCACCAGGATAATTAATATTACCACTGGAAATATTAATTCTACCGTCGGTAGTGTCTTGGGTACCGGTGGTGTTGTGGGGTGTAGATTCCCAGTTTCCCCGTATGCCCCGAGGCTATATATCAGTGGAAATGGTGATAGAGGCTCGCCATTCAATCGAGTTGTGGTTCATATCCTTATAAGTTGGGAAAGAAAGTGAACCACGATTTGGATCTGAATAGTTGTAAGGCTAAGTGGGTTAGAGTGAGTCAGTATTCATTATACCTCTGGGTGTGGTTTGCTCCTTTGATTCCTTGTGTCTTGGGGAAATTTTAGACCACAAACACGAGGGCTAGTGGATGTGAGTGTTTGTTGTGTGTTCTTGAGGGTGGTCTATACTTCAATGCCTTGCGTTTTGGGGAACTTCGGACCACGATCATGAGTGCCAATGAATGAGATTGTTAGTGAGCAATCTTGACTCTAAAGCTAAGGGCCTTAGGTATGGAGAGAAGGGGGAGACGAGATGGTAATGAATTGAGAAAAAATACGGCATGTGTTGCGACTACGAATGCACAATCGAAAATGCCTGAAATTAGAAATGCTTGTTCACAATCTTCAAGATGAGTTGTGACAAGGAAAACTGTGGATGCATCGAGTCATGCCCATGCCAGTATTGATATTCTTGAAAATGTTCCCGGGTTGAAGAAGGAGTTAAGAAGAGGATCTCATTGCCAGAATGAGCAGTACCCCAATGCTTGATCCACCCAACCAAGATACGGGGAGAGGATTTACACTTGGTCCGGAGTGGGACTTTGGTATTAATATTCATGACTACGTTGAGTGGAAATGCAAGTATTGTGGAATACAAAAATCTAGGGGAGCACTTCACATAAGGGGCCACTTGCTTGGTGACTCAAGAAAGAGCATTCAGCGTTGTGCGGCCCCAGGAGCTGTTGTAGCAACTCGCACCTTGATAGAGAAGATGCAAGCTTCTAGAAAAATACGAAGAAGATCAATTTGGGAAAGTGAAGGTATAAGTGGAGTAGAGGATGTAAGCATACACGGTGATGGAAGTACTAGTGTTGCAGGCTCCCATGCCATAACTCCTTGTGTGGATACTAGCATACAAGATAGATTGCCACCTATGTCTCTTGAAGCTAGATCGGCAACTGCTACTCCTAACTTGAGGAAACCCACGATAGTTGAAGGCATCTTGGTTGAAGACTTGGAGAATGCATAGTATGTACTTGGTAGATCAATCTTGAGAATAGGATATCCATTGAGTATGGTCGATAACGATGATATGAGTGTTGCATAGAATTGCATTGCTAACTATGGGCCGCCGCCTTCTTACCACACATTGTGTATGTCATTGTTAGATAAGGCATATGCAAAAGAGAAAGAGGACATAAATCGTAGCATTTTTGAGAAACTGCATAACACCAGATGCACAATTGTCTTAGATGGGTGGACAAGCATAAAATGCCATGCTTTATTGAATGTGATGGTTATATCACCACGTGGGGAGGCCTTCCACACATCTATTGATGCCTCACATGTAAAGAAGTTGGGGACATATATGGCTGGTGTGTTATCCAAGGTTATAAGAGAGTTAGGCCCTAAAAAGGTTGTTCAGGTTGTCATGGATAATGCCAAGAGTTGTAAAAAGGCAGGAAGAATATTGCAAAGGGAGTATACCAATTTATATGCATCGGTGTGTTGTACACATACTTTAAATATTGCATTGAAAGATTGGTATAAACAAGTGCCATGGTTCAAAGAGATTGTTTAGGAGGCTCAAGACATCATCAAGTTAGTATGATTGAAGCAACGTCTCAAAGAAATCTTTATGTCTCGTGATGGTTCTACCATGTTGCAATTGCCAACAACCACAAGATTTGCCACTGTGACATGAAGTTGGGGGTAATAAACTTCATGCACCTCTTCACTTCCTGCTGCTTTTGAACTGACTGACAAAGATATTTATCATTGAGAATGAGACATTAGAAAGAAGCTTTTATGCCAAGATACCACACCATACTTTCCTCCCTCAGATGAGAATGAAGATGGTAACATCCCAAGTGATGTTGTAATCAAGCATAGGGAGAAGGAAAGGATCAGCAGAGGCCATAATCTCAGCGAGCCGGTCTGTGCCAAAGAGAAGAGCGATACGTTATTGAAAGAAGATCTTGCGGCTCAACATGACATGAATTGATATATATCGAGGAGTTTGAAGGGGCTGATTAGGTCGGATGGGTAGATTCCGAGGAAACATTGCACCTCCTTCATAGACACCTTTATACTTAGCTCAAAACACTCTACAAATTGTCATTATACATAGAGGCCTATAACTTTCAGTAGAAATATGATATCAGAGATTCAATTACACAAAGATATGCGCCTTGAGATGGGCTTTGCGCTGATATAAGTTTCATTGAAAACAGACAGACAGTTGAAGAGATATGGATAGTTTACTGGAAGGGGTAAAAACTGTCATGAAAACATACTATCAGACACAGAGACTCATAACATTTTGCAGGAGTATTTGATTCAAGATCTAAGCATCTAGAGACATGCGCCTTAAAGAGAGCTTCGCATTGATATATGTTTCATAAGAAACAGAGAAACGGCCAAAAAGTTATGGACAGTTTACTAGATGGGGGTAAAAACTATCATGAAAATAAACTGTCAGACACAGAGACTCATAACTTTTTGCAGCAGTATCTGATTCAAGATCTGATCACATATAAACATGCGCCTTGAAGAGAGATTTGCATTGATATAAATTTCATTACAATCGGACTACCGAGCAGAAAGTTATGAGCAAAACACTAACAGGGGTCAAACTGTCCTGAAAACTACCCTCCACCCAGGCTAATTTCGCCTGAGCAGGATGCTCCCTCAAGACTCCACCTTCATCAACGATCCACCCCTCATAGATTTTGCCTAGAAGAGGGGAAGAAGTTTGCATGGTGGCTCAGGAAATAGATGGACCATGTGTGCATAGTGAGCGGCCGAATAGAAAGAACTTTCAAGGCTTTGAAAGAGAAAAGGGACGAGACACTCAAGAGAGAGAACTTGAAGTGACCTTCATTACAAATAGAGTGAGAATCCACTTCAACACTACAAACACAAGGGAGAAGAAGAGGTTTCATACATACAAGAGGGAGCAGAAGATCCAAGACTACTCATAGAGAGAGAATAAACTAGAGAGAGATGGACTCAAGAGTCTACATAAGAGAATATCTACAAGAGGGAGAGAAGGATCATGGAAGAGGCTTGGGGAGACTAGAGCTACAGCAACATGAGGCCTAATGGTGGAAGAGATTGATGAACAAGGGAGAGCAGGACTCCTTATATAGAGATTTTGTTACCCTCCTTCACCCATTTACAATTGCTGCCTGTAGATTCCTTTCCCCATCAATCACATAAGCACGTATGTCACCATCCATGTCCTTTTTGGCTACTCTTGCCATGTGTCCCATCACAAGATGCTCAAGACTCTTAAAATATTGAGAAAGTCAAGAGCCTCCTCAGATGGAGCCCATAGGGACCCTCTCTTTTCCACATGTCCACATCCTCCTTATTCCACATAGGAGTTCTAGAAGGATTCCTCTTGACTTCACACTCGTCCACATGCCTTCCACACGCTTGGCATGTGGCCTCTCTTATATTATTGGAACACATGGACATGAGCCCACCTCTTTATATGACTCACTCTTCCTATTTTCTAAAAAACTCCATAATATCCCATACACAAATAACTCTCACCCCATACCAAGGTATTTATAATTCATACCTATGGTATTTGCAATGAGCCATTCCACTCATCCTCTCCATCCCATACAATATCATAGAAAATAGAAATAAGTGAGAGCTGCTAGGCTATCACTTAATACTCAAACTCTTATCAAACATAGAGAAAAACAATACCAATGCCAAATTAAAAATATTAATTTTTGGCGTCACATCTTTCCCCCCCCAGCAGATCCTCTCTAGTACAGAGAGGGTCTGCTGGCCCTCAAGGTGGTCAAGCATAGAAGAATTTAAGGCAATACTCATTGGTGCATCCGGGTATCACCATGCCGTCAACATCCTCAAACTGATAGGTTCCATTCGTGACATTCATATACATCCTTATGGAGGCGTGGCCAAAAGTAACCAATCTCTACTTCTGTTGTGGAGTTAACCCTCGAGGAAACATGCCTTCTTCCACATATTTCTGAACATCTTGTAGTTTTGGCCATCCAGTGTCTACAATGGCTTTAGCTAACTCATCTGCCCTTTCATTTTATTTCTATTTATATGAACAAACTTGCAAAATCAAACTGACTACATAGTGCCATAGCCTTTTGATTAAGCTCCTTCAAATGAGGACTTCTTATCTTGTAATGCCCTTGCATTTGCTTTATAATAAGCTGAGAATCTCCTCTTACTTCCAATTCTTTAACTTGACTTTGAAGACAACCCTCCAAACCAAGAATCAAAGCATTATACTCAGCTGCATTGTTAGTTGTGATACCTGGAAGCTCTTGTCCTCTTGCCCATACCTCTTGACCTTCAAGATTCTTCAAGACTATCCCCCCCGGCTCCTTGTTGGCATGAAGGACTAAAATCCCCATCAAAATACAAAACAAAAGCTGTTGGTGGTGTATCCCTTTCATCTTTAATGTTCTCCTTACATTTCTTTTCTTCTCTTAGATCCTCCCGTCCTGTGAGCAAATCTGCCATAGTGGACCTAGTGGTATTTTCAGTGACAAAAGAGAAAGAGAACTCTTGAAGCTCTGACAACCATTTTGCAAATCTCCCCCCAGGATTAGGCTTGCGAACTAGATATGCTAATACAGACTGAGAGGTAAGGAAGAAAAATGGTCGAGGTAATAAATAGGAGCGAAACTTTCTAACGGAAAACACCAAAGAGAGTGCTTGCTGCTCCATTTCTTCATACCTTGTTTCCACATCTGTAAGCTGTCGGCTGGCATAATAGATGGGTTGCATTCTACCTGCCTCTCCTTTTTGTAGTAATACAGCACCAACTGAATGCAAAGATACACTTGGATTTACATAAAAGTCTTGAGACCAATCAGGGGGCTTCAATATTGGGCCCTTACTCATGGCCTCCTTAAGTTGCTGGAAAGACTCTTGTTGCTCCACACCCCATTGGAAAGAAACTCCTTTTCTTGTCAACAAGTTCATGGGATGCACTATCTCTGTGAAATCATCACAAAAGCATTGATAATACTTGCTCTTTCCTAGAATTCTGTGAACACCAGTGACACTCTCAGGACTTGGCAATGCCATGATTGCTTGAACCTTGTCAGGATCCATTTGCAGGCCTTCTTCAGACACAATATGCCCCAACAAGAGTACTTTGTTCGAGCCAAATGACACTTGCTAGGATTTAGACACCCTTTTGCTTCATCAATCCTAGCTAAGGCCATCTTTAACTTCTCCATGTGATCTATGCGCCGAGAATAAATGCAAAAATCATCCAAAAACACCCGTATGAACTTTCCCAAGTAAGGCTCCAGGACTTGACTCATGAACCTTTGAAATGTAGCTGGTGCATTGGTCAACCCAAAAGGCATCACTCTGTAAGCAAAAACTCCCCAAGGTGTGACAAATGATGTTTTCTTTTGATCTTCCTCCTGAATACGAATTTGAAAGTAGCCAGAATACTCATCACATACAGAATACATCTCATGCCCTGCTACTTGGTCTAGTATTTCATCTTGGAATGGAAAGGAAAATGATCCCTCTTAGTGCATGCATTCAAAGGATGAAAGTCCACACAAACTCGCCACTTATTTCCTTTCTTTGGTGTGACAACTACAGGAGATATCCATTCTGAATCATCAACAGGAAAGATGAATCCCGCCTCAAGTAGTTGTGTTACCTCTTTCTTTAGTGCCTCAGCTTGGATCACCCCCAATCGCCTTAAGCATTGCACAACTGGCTTGCTTTCTGGCTTCAACTCAATCTTGTGCTCCACAAGAGAGACTAGTCGAACCTGTGAATAGCTTGTTGCAAAGAGACATGGAAAATCATCTAGCATATCCAAGTACTGGAGCTTCTCACTACCTGATAGAGAATCACCAAGAAGCTCTTCATTGCGTTGGCGTCGTTTAGTGTGCTCCACATCCTCCACATGAAGTGTCTCTACAGGATCTTCTTGCACCACCACCTTGTTCCTTCCTGACTCATCTCGATCAGGAGCAAGACAAAGACCAAAGGCCACTCCTTCCACCTCACCCTCTGAGTTGGACTCCTAGGAGCTACACCCTGTCTCTTCTTCTTCATCGGTCAAGTCAGAGCTTGAACTCTCTGATGTTGAAGACTCCTCCTTGACAACTTTCTTTTTGCGGCTTCTGATGTTGTAGCGCACCTTCTTATCATTTCCCTGCAAAATCAATTCTCCAGTATCCCACTTTTGAACAGCCTTCACCTTGCGTAGCCAAGCCCTTCCCAAAATCAATGGATAGGCACGTGCATCTGGCTTGGTAGGGATCACTTGAAAAGTAGTCGGCACAGAAATTCCACATACATCCACTTCTAGATTCTTCACAACTCCCAAGGTCTTAACCCTAGTGTTGTCAGCCAATTTGATGTGATAAGGAGAGGTAGTACTAGAGTATTTTAAATCAGCATCTATCATGGTCTTCTCACTCATGACATTAATCGATGCACCTCCATCAATGTACACATTAGAAATCACTTGACCATCAATGATCACATCAACCATAGGTACATCATCACCAACATCTATATCTACCTTTTGAACAATAGGAATGGCACTTTTCTTCTTTTTCTTCTTTAACACTCTTGTGCTTGCTAGTTTTCCCCATTCCTTCCGTAGTTTTGGAGACAAAGTAAGTAATTGACCAAAGGTGATATGACCTTCCTTTTCTTTAAGGTTGGACAACAAGTCATAGCTTCCAATTCCTTGTCCTAAAGGAAAGTCTGACTGGCTAATTCTCCTTCTAGATGCCTTCTTTTTCTTACTACGGTGTTCCTCTTCCTGATGTTCCTCATCTACTTCTTCCTTGCTTTCTTCTTCTTCTTTTGCTTTACCACGCCCCCGTTTAGCCATCATTACCTCTTTTTCCTCATCCCCTGAAGAAGCTTCTAACAAGGATACTTGTTTTTCTTCTTTCTTTCTCAATCTAGGACACTCGGGGCGATAGTGACCTTTTTCATTACATTCATAGCAAGTGACCCCACTCCTATCTCGAGGCCTATCTTCACTCTTTGGTGCTCTAGGTTATCGTGCATTAACCAAATGCAATTTCAAATCAGCAAACTCTGCCATCAATTGGGAGATATTATGATCTAACTCAGAGGACTTTGGTACTTGAGGAGTGCCCATTACCTCCACCTTAGAATTTGAAGCTGTTGAAGACACAAAAGAGGATTCGATCTTTAGAGAAGCTTCTTTCTTGGTCGCAATGCGAAGTGCCTCCATGTATGTTGTTGGATCTTTACTCATTACTTTTGAGCGAAGACGAGGCTCCAAAGCCATAACAAATTTGCTCATCTTTAAGTGTTGCATCCCTGAGAGACTTTGAGGGGCCGATGATGCAGATGCCACAGCTCGCAAAGCTGCCCTTTCATACTTTGTCCATAAAGTTTCATATCGGATTGCCAACGCAGAGACCAACTCACCCTCTCCTTGATAGAACCGGTCCAACTGCAACATCAAAGCATTTGGCGACTCCACTGCCCCAAATCTCTGCTTCATTGCTGCCACCACTTGGTCCTAGTCCTCCTTGGTAGAGTCTGGCAAGGTCTCATGCCAACTCAAGGCTACACCTTCAAGAAAATCAGGCAAAATCTCTGCCCGATCCTTCATGGACCATCCAGAAATCCGGCATCCTCGAACAAAATCCCGAAGATAAGACTCCGGGTCTTCCCCTTGGGTCCCTCGAAACACTAGAATCTTCACCATGATGAAACACAAAAAGGAAACACCAAGATCCAAATAATATCCCAAACAAGATCCGAACAAGATCCCACAGAGCCTTAGTATACCAAGACCAACTTATTATGCATATCCACTTGTTGAAAACCCTCCACAATGTAATCCTCAACAAAATCTTCAAAAATAAGTGACCAACCAGCACCATGAAAACATTGTGTATACATGCATTCTAGAATCACCCTTCTCACAATAGGGAGTGCACATAAAAGCTTCAAGATATTGTACTCTTCATCATTTGCATAGCAAAAGAAGTTGAAAGCATTAAGAATCACCACCCCATTGTTATAGTCGAAAACACTCAACTCTTTTTCACACCAAGCTGCCAGTGCATGGAACAATCCCCAATCTATCATTGTGCCTGCTGCCGGCATTGTCGATTCACCAACATATTCAACAATGCAAACTTAAAGGATATGATCATGGTGACTGTGCAAATAGCTTGAGCATCACCTTCACAATCTTCAAGTTCTCTTAAACAGGTTGCAATCTCTTCTAACGGAGTTCTTCCAGGCATCTTCTTTATCTCATCAAAACACATGCCTCTTCTAGGCATAACATGCAATCAAGTACACCCGAGACCATTTAGTAAGGTGGAATGAATCTAATACCAAACGTACCCGGCGTCTCCACCAAAAGATGTGACATGAAGTTGGGGGTAATAAACTTCATGCACCTCTTCACTTCCTGCTGCTTTCGAACTAACTGACAAAGATATTTATCATTGAGAATGAGAATAGAAAGAAGCTTTTATGCCAAGATACCACACCATACTTTCCTCCCTCATATGAGAATGAAGATGGTAACATCCCAAGTGATGTTGTAATCAAGTATAGGGAGAAGGAAAGGATCAGCAGAGGCCATAATCTCAGCGAGCCGGTTTGCGCCAAAGAGAAGAGTGATACGTTGTTGAAAGAAGATCTTACGGCTCAACATGACATGAACTGATATATATCGAGGAGTTTAAAGGGGATGATTAGGTTGGATGGGTAGATTCCGAGGAAACATTGCACCTCCTTCATAGACACCTTTATACTTAGCTCAAAACACTCTACAAACTGTCATTATACATAGAGGCCTATAAATTTCAATAGAGATATGATATCAAAGATTCAATCACACAAAGAGATGTGCTTGAGATGAGCTTCGCGCTGATATAAGTTTCATTGAAAATAGACAGACGGTTGAAGAGATATGGACAGTTTACTGGAAGGGGGTAAAAACTATCATGAAAACAGACTATCAGACACAGAGACTCATAACATTTTGCAGGAGTATCTGATTCAAGATCTAAGCACCTAGAGACATGCATCTTAAAGAGAGCTTCACGCTGATATAAGTTTCATAAGAAACAGAGAAGCGGCCAAAAAGTCATGGATAGTTTACTAGATGGGGGTAAAAACTATCATGAAAATAGATTGTCAGACACAGAGACTCATAACTTTTTGCAGCAGTATCTGATTCAAGATTTGATCACATATAAACATGTGCCTTGAAGAGAGATTCGCGCTGATATAAATTTCATTACAATCGGACTACCGAGCAGAAAGTTATGAGCAAAACACTAACAGGGGTCAAACTGTCATGAAAACTACCCTCCACCTAGGCTAATTTCGCTTGAGCAGGATGCTCCCTCAAGACTCCACCTTCATCAACGATCCACCCCTCATAGATTTCGCCTAGAAGAGGGAAAGAAGTTTGTATGGTGGCTCAAGAAGCAGATGGACCATGTGTGCACAGTGAGCAGCCGAATAGAAAGAACTTTCAAGGCTTTGAAAGAGAAAAGGGACGAGACACTTAAGAGAGAGAGAACCTGAAGTGACCTTCATTACAAATAGAGTGATAATCCACTTCAACACTACAAACACAAGGGAGAAGAAGAGGTTTCATACATACAAGAGGGAGCGAAAGCTCCAAGACTACTCATAGAGAGAGAATAAACTAGAGAGAGATGGACTCAAGAGTCTACTGTATAAGAGAATATCTACAAGAGGGAGAGAAAGCTCATGGAAGAGGCTTGGGGAGACTAGAGCTACAGCAACATGAGGCCTAATGGTGGAAGAGATTGATGAACAAGGGAGAGGAGGGCTCCTTTTAAAGAGATTTTGTTACCCTCCTTCACCCATTTACAATTGCTGCCTGTAGATTCCTTTCCCCATCAATCACATAAGCACGTATGTCACCATCCATGTCCTTTTTGGCTACTCTTGCCATGTGTCCCATCACAAGATGCTCAAGACTCTTAAAATATTGTGAAAGTCAAGGAGACTCTCCTCACATGGAGCCCATAGGGACCCTCTCTTTTCCACATGTCCACATTCTCCTTATTCCACATAGGAGTTCTAGAAGGATTCCTCTTGACTTCACACTCCTCCACATGCCTTCCACACACTTGGCATGTGGCCTCTCTTATATTATTGGAACACATGGACATGAGCCCACCTCTTTATATGACTCACTCTTCCTATTTTCTAAAAAACTCCATAATATCCCATACACAAATAACTCTCACCCCATACCAAGGTATTTATAATTCATACCTATGGTATTTACAATGAGCCATTCCACTCATCCTCTCCATCCCATACAATATCATAGAAAATAGAAATAAGTGAGAGCCGCTAGGCTATTACTTAATACTCAAACTCTTATCAAACATAGAGAAAAACAATACCAATGCCAAATTAAAAATATTAATTTTTGGCGTCACACCACGTACTTCTACATTTTGCAATCTCTGGTGAAAAATAGGAGTTCTCTTATAGAGAGTTTTCATTGTGATGCATTTGGATGATGGATGTCAGAGTTGACCGATAGGGCAACAAAGGAGAAAATGCATGACCTGAAAGAAACATTGGGATCCCTTGCATTATAGAAACAGTTGAGGATACTGCTAATGCCATGAAACCTATTTTATATGCGCTTAGGGCATTGGACTCAAAGTCTCCAACAATTGGAAAAGCATGGATGCACTTTTGGAGTATTGAGCAAGCTCCTATTGTGAGGAACCCCCCTGCTCGCCCGGGCCAAGAGAATGAGAGAAGACCATTTAATGCTACAAAATGCAAGGAATTGTGGCAATTGTTTAGGCCGCGATGGGAGCAAGCTCATAATCCATTGCATAGTGTCGGATACCTTTTAGTCCCCGAGTGGTGGAATATGAAGCCCGAAGAGATCCCAATTGTTATGCATTATCCCCACAACCATGAGTTTGCAAAGTGTTGTAATGAGCTAGCCAAGTATCGATGCAAGGAGGGGTTGTTTGCATCGAGCGATGTTCAAGCATTGGCAGAAACTACATCTGCTTGGAAATGGTGGATGATGAATGGTGGCATGTGTGAGCTTCTACGCTCGATTGCAATGAGGGTTCTTTCTCAGACATGCTCAAACTCGAGCTCAGAAAGAAACTGGAGTCATTACAAGTACATTCACAGTACTTTATGAAATAGACTTCTAAAGGATCGGGTTGAGAAGTTAGTGTACATCTATGCCAATCATAAAATCCTAGAAACATTAGGAGATGTGGGATATGAGGAGAAAGTTCCAAAATGGACCTACGATATCCCGCGAGATGCTATACAACCCCGAGGGATCCTATTTTTCAACATGATTAGTTAAGGGTACAATCCCCCAAGGTTAATAGCCCCAACCTAGGGTATGGTTAGCAAACCTATCTCAACCCTCCCCACAACCTTTGCTATCTTTTCATGCCCCCTTCACCTCTTTTCTACTTGCCAACCTAGCCGCCCTCTTCTTCTCCTTCGAGTTGCCACAACTCGTTCCTTGTTGCCCACTTGAGTAGCCCAAGCTCTTCACATACACAACTCTACTAGCTATTGCTCTTCTTGCTCCTCCTAACGGTTTATATATGCTCTACTCGGCGGTACACCTAGAGGCAAGGAGCAGCGAGCTAGAAGCGAGGGGTCGCACAAGGGTACCTCATGTTTCAAGCTGATGGTGGCTGCAAGGAGGCTACGGGGCCCAGAAGCATCTCCAACTGACACTCAAACACCCTGCATAATGAGAAGTGTCTCCAAGTGACCTCATGTGGCTCTTGAAAAGACTCGGGAGGAGAATGAGGTAGATCTTATTTGTCTCTATCGTGGACTATACAAAGACCTAAAGAACTTAGAAAAATAGATTTGTAATTATATAAACTTGTAGATCTTGTTCTCCTCTTCGATTTGAGCACTACAACTCCCCAAACGGACATCGTATGCAAAAGTTACGAGCAAAACAGTGAACTGCTATCAAGATGTCTAGCGATGCCTCCTGTATCTTGATTCTGATGCTTCCAAATGGTCACAAAAGGTGAGCGACTTCCTCTCTTGGGCTAGATATTCTCTTACACTCTGTTTTATACAGATAAATTCAAAGAACCCTATGTTTTTTGAGTTAGGGCAAGTGATAATACTGCTTGCATACAGCTCTTCTTGTGCCTCAAGGGTTATGAGAGAACACAAAACACTCAATGAGCCTATGGTGAGGTAGATTTGAAGTTCTGGAGTTTTCCTAGACCTTCTACAATGAAAAACGACCTGCTCTTGGAGAGGGAGATGCTATATGCTCCACAAATCTCCTAATAAACCTGCTACAGGAGAAGTAGCATACCTCCACCAACACTATCTGTTGAAGTGGATGTAGTGAGGAGACTGAAAACTACAACGGGAGAGACACTAGAGAACCTAGCTGCTCTGATACCATGTTACAAAAGTGAAGACACAGGTAGTATGTAGCATACACAAAGAGGGCTTATGTGCCTTACATACGTGGGCACTAAGTACAACACACAACTACTAAGAAAACAAGATAAGACAAATTAACAATCTACGTGCTCTACCTATCCTATGTGAGCTGGCGGATAGAGCCGCATATCACCATACATGTTAACAGTTTTATGTCCATTTCATGCTTCATTTTGAACATGTTAATGATGATTTTGTTGTAATTTATTCCTCATTTCCTTTACTTTACAACAGGTTTTGCTGCCACTGCAAATAATGCATTGAGAAGGCCTATGTTTCTACTTCAACTCACATGTTTTTGGTTGGAACTTGTTTACAGGTGCTATAATTTGTTACTAGCTTCAAAAGGAGATTGTTGGCTTGAAGCAGCTCTGATTCTTCCATACTTTGCTCCAGGTTTTATGTCCATTTCATCCTTCATTTTGAACATGTTAATGATGGTTTTGCTATAATCTTTTCCTCATTTCTTTACTTTACAACAAGTTTTGCTATCCATTTGAGATTATCTTGTTGGGCACCTTTTTTTGTTATCTAGCCCTTTTATAGGAGCATGGAGAGGCATGATATTGTGATTGTGTTAGATGAGGGTGTGGCTGAAAATCATGTGTTGGGATATGTTCATCTTAAAACTGGTGGTACCTATAAGGACTTGAGAGAAGAGATCCTTGATAATCTCATCATAGATGAGTTTATATTTTTGGGAGGATCTAGGAAAATTCCAATAGGGGCCAAGAAAGAGGAGAGATGGATAGTTGATGCTGCAGAAGTAATCATCCAATTGAAAATGGAATATGATACACAAGGCAAACGCCAAAAAGTGGACTCAGTTGGAGATAGCAATAAAATGCAGCCAAAGTGTACAATGTCTCTAGATTTATATATGCATGATCTTGCTTAAGGGTGTGAAAGCTACAATATGGTGGATAATTCGACTACGTGTGGTAGTGTTTCTAAGAATCCATTGAAGAGTCACCTTGCAACACCATCTGAGGTCAAAAAATCGCAGAGGGAGATTAAGATAGCCAAAGAAAAGTTAAGAGCAAAAGGCCGACATGATAGATTTGAGCTCATGTCAAATGACAAGGATGGTAAAGCATTGTTTTAGATTTGGTGTGAGGAGTGTGATTGCTCTTATGGTCAAGCCTGGGGGATTCACAGGGGGGGAAACTTATGATATCACGTGAGTGTACAATAGGGTTTTTTTTTGAAATGAGGCATAAGCTTATACATTAGGGGTGGGGGCCCTTTTTATTTTTTTTGAATATTGAATTTAAGTTAGGGGGCCATGCCATATTTAAGAGGGGGGGACTTAGTATAGGCTACCTTGCGTAACTAGTCTGAACAAGTTTGGTTTTGTTTATGGTTCTAAATAGTCATAGGGAAAGTAATCGAAATTTTCTTTTTGTGTAATCTAAATGCTTGAGAAATAATGTAGATTTAAGGAAAGGGGGGGACATAATAGTATTTTGGTGGTATCTTATAAGCTTAAATAGGGGTGTTTTATCATCCTACATGGATCTTAAATAGGGGGTTTTCTTGAAGTTCATGCACGCAGGTGACGCCCCCCTTTAATGAAGAGTGAATCCCCCGGGTGGTCAAGGGGGTCGTGACACTTTGCATAATTACACACACTCACACATCAACTCAGCATCCCATATGAGGATTATTGGGTTATGTGAGCAAGAGAGCCATAGAAAAGAGAGTCTTGGTTCGAGCCTTGGTTCATTGGATGACATTATGGAATTAGGAAAAGAAAAAGTAAATGAAGCAATGCTGGAGGTTTCAACCTTTGCAAGTGAGAATAATGTGGTGTTTCAACTAGTAACAGAGACTATTGGAGATTATAGCACTCTATCAAAAGTCTATATAAGCTGCATGCTAGATAACAAGTGGATACCACTATTTCCAAAGACAAGATCTCTACGACAATGCATGATTGAGCATATGAAATCCAAGCTACATATCACAAAGGCTAGTGGCATTGATTCTAGTAATCAAGTGAAGAGGGCTGGTGGTTGCCCATCCAAGGTGACAATTATAGATAAGAAGCAAAGAGATCTAAGTGGTTTTTTCAAGAAATGTTCCACTAAAGGTAAAACTCACATGTTCTAGCTATGTTTTCCATCAGTTCTGTATTTTCCAAGTGAACATTTTTTCTTATGCTCTATTGTAATGTTTTCTTATAGATAATGACACCTTGCAAACTGCCAATGCATCATGAAAGCCATTAGGTATTTCTCATATGCTTCTATTTTCAATCATTATTTCTGATTTTTTATAGAGATGTTAGGTGTAGCTAGTCATATGGCTTTTGGCTCTCTCTCCATTAGGCAAATTTTCAAGCTTCTATTTTCAATCACTATTTCTGTTTTTTTATAGAGATGTTAGGTGTAGCTAGTCATATGGCTTTTGGCTCTCTCTCCATTAGGCAAATTTTCAAGTCTATTGGGAACTTAATAGATTCCTCCTTTGCTCACAGAGAGTAGCTTGCTTGCAACCTTGTGTTGGGGTTTTTGGCAAGGGTCATATAACTATGATTGGAATGTGGTTGACTTGAAGCCCTTTTTGGATGATAGTAAGGGAGGTGGCAAATGGCACAATGAGCCAGCAACTAAGGCAACAATTATGATGGGGAAAACAGAGTTCATTGAAATTAATGGCACTTTTCATCATAAAGATTGCAAGCGGATATGTTTGGAGGGAACATACTTTGATAATTTGCAATGTTGTGCATGTGCTACTATTCCTAAAGAACGAGACTTTTGCATGTGAGTGTATCAACAAATTCGATCTTCAGACACTCGTGGATCAAGAGACACAGGAGGTGGTAGACGGTTAGATTATTTGACTCATTTAAAGTTATTGAGAGTAGCAAAAACAAAGTCCACAATGGTTCGGGTATTGAAGAAGGAGATAGCATTCACAAGAACTGAAGTTGTTGCATTGAGCGTGAAGGTTATAAGTCTTGGGGAGAGCACTATGGAAGCCATAGTGAGGAAAGATGTTAGAAAATTTTGTCAAGATATAACCAATGCTCATGAGCTAGGATTGTTTGAGGGAAACAAGGCATTGTGGAACTTCTTTGTTGACATTTCACAAAACATTTCAAGAGTAGGTCAAGGGAAGAGATATTCCAATACAACAAAGGAATTATTTGAGGCTTGTCTTGTAGATCTAGTTATTGCTTCTGCTACACCTTTGTAAGGAGGTAATGCATATGATAGGTAGCTAGCTTCGATAAGGCAGCTACACCTATTGCTCCCATTGAGGATTAGAGGAGATGGGATGCAAGGGATGCCCGGGCTATGCCACTTATAGCCTTGTCCATTAAAAGGATCATCATACCTCATATCCGTTCCTCCAACATACTTGGAGAATATGTATTGGGCAAGGGAGGAGGCTAGGCTTACTTGAAAAGACATCTTGATAGTATTTCAAGAGCTTTACATATGGAAATACATCGGTGGATATGTATACTCTTTGTAGATGTACAGTCAATACGTATGCAAAATGGTATAATGTTGCCTTGGTTAGCATGTCGATGTAGTACACCCTCTCAACCATTGAGAGGTGATGAGGTTCAAAGGGCACAACACCTGGCTAGTAACATAGACAGAGTATCATTCTTGGCCTATGTCACAAAGAGGGAGATCCATGTAGGTGAGAAAATCGGCTCAGGATCCTATGGCACTATTTTTAAACTGCGGTTAGTAGGAGCTACAGGGTTGCCATATCACGTGGAATATGCTGGAAAGAAGTACAAGGGAAATATTGGGATGTGTACACGAGAAGCAAGGAGAGAACAACTCATGCAAATTTTACACCCAGTCCTTGTACGTGTGATCGCACCAACCCGACAAGAGCCACTGTGGACCATCACACTTACTTTAATGGTGGTAGCTTGTTGCAATTTCTTCAAATTCTGCCAATGGACTAGGGCAGGTTCACATGCTACTTCCACCATGTTCTAAGAGGAGGAGCAGATCTGATGGCCATAGCAAGCGGGGAAGTCCCATCTACATTGGAGAAGGAAGATATTTCTCGGATCAATGTCTTTTGTGAGAATCTCCTCCATATCATCCATGCACTTGTGGATGGTTTAGCAAGGCTGCACATAGGAAGGTGGATGCACACAGACTTGCACCTAGGCAACATCTTATTGGATTTTGTTGGAAAGTTTAGATGCCGAGTGGGCATCATAGATTGGGGGATGGACATGGACTTCTCAGAGAGTCGAAAGGCATTCAAGCATATGAAGAAGCAGTCTTTGGAGACAGATGCCAACTTTGCTAAGAGAGTTCGCAAGAAAGAGGAAGAGCATGGGCAAAAAAAGTGGCTTGCATCTGAGCTACAAGAAGTAGCCTTAAGAGGAAGATATACATGCCATGCAGATACCTACGCATTGGGATGGATCATTGTTGAGATGATTCAATTTTTTGAAGATGCTTGGGGTTACCTTGAGAATGACCAAAAATGCCTCCCTCTCATGTTGTTAATGCCATTAAATGTCATGCGCATGAACAAATGATGCATCGCATTGTCGATCACAGAAAGCTTCCTGTAGAGACTAGTGATTTGTTAAAGAGAGTGGAACGTGAGGGAGAATTGGCTATGAGGCATATAGAAGAGATATCACTTGCCTTTAGGCTTGCAACATAAGCCACATTTTTTGCCTTGTAATATTTTTGAGACACCATGTGTCTGTCAAACTTATTGTAATAAACTTCTTGTTCAAAAATAAAATTATTGGCCTTGAAAGCATTTATAAGTCAAAAAAGATATCATTTATGTTGTGGATGTACAACCTTTTATATTTTTGTAAACATTGCAACATTTGAAAGCATTCATTCAAGATTGCAACATGTACATTTTGCATGGCATTTGTAACATCTTCATCCTTCATCAAGCATATTGTATGTCTTGTGTCCTATCTCACACAAGATGAGCTCACAAATATTGATTTTGATGCATGCATACTTTGCATACTACACTCAGGGCATTTATCTATATTGAGTTATCTGAACTATAGTATCTGCACTGCACTTTTGGAAAATGTCACATGGAGAGGATACTCCTCCTCCGCACAAGGAGGAGGAAGTCTCTAGAAGAGCAGGCAAGCGCCCATTGACACAAGAGGAGGCATGATGTGCCAAGCGTAAATGGTTACAGTTCAGGCGACTACACAGGGTTGCCAACGCAGTGCTCAAGCATGTACCAGAGACTATTGCACGTACATCTGTGTACACTCAACCTAGAGGTCTGTATGTTTAATAATTCAATTTTTGTTTAAAGATATTGCCAATCAGTATCTGAATAGCAATTGACACCATGGGCGTTGGTTTTGTAGCCATGCAATGGAAAGAAGTATACAAGCTGGTCTCCAAACAAGAGCTCTAGGCAATCTGGCCCTTAGAGGCAGATGAAGAGGCAGGCTCACGTAGTCAGACAAGGAGACGCAGAAGAACAAAGGGAGATGGAAGCACCCAAACCCAAGCTTTAGACCAGCATGGAGGTGGAAGATAAGCAATTGCCGAGACTAATGGATTTGACAAAATGCCAAGGATATCTACATCGAGGTATATGGAAAGCCCCACACCATAATGAAGTGGCGATGTACTTCATCAAATTCTTGTACGTGCACTTTATTAAGGGTATACAGGTGGACTCCTCCTCATACAAGGACAAGCGTATGCATGGTCATAATGAAGTGACAATCACCCAATGGAGGGTGCACGAGGCCCACTGGAGCAACAAGTGGCACAACTTGGCGAAGAGAACGTGGCTTGGTTTGAGTAGGTCCACTGTCTAGAGACTGAAAGACCGCAAACCATCGAGCCAAAGTTGCAGAATGAGAATATTGCTCTACGTGCCCAATTGAAGAGCTTGGAGGACCTCGACATGTGGTTGCGGTAAGAGGCCCATGAAGCACATGTAACACTAATCGGAGATGCAAGCATGGAGGTGCGGTTAGCTATTTGTCGCCATCCATCATCACAACCATATGCCGTGGAACCCCTTCCCTCAGATAGCCTAGACAATTGCTTGTGCCCAATATGCCAATGCTTGTTTGATAATTGTATTGGCTATTACTCTTTGCCTTGCAGCCACAAATTTCATCTAGATTGTCTAGTAGATTATTTGCCAACTAGGTCAATTTGTCCACTTTGTAAAGCCCAACTATCAATGGCATTGTACATGGTGTTGGGCTTAGGACAGTTGTATCTAGGACCATGACATTGAATGAAGTTCATGACCATGTATACAAAGTCTTTGTTATGAAAAGATATGCCTTTGTTTTAAGTTCATTGAAGCTATATGATGGTGTACTATATGATGTGGTGGGATTTATAGATTTAACTGCTTAGTTATTAATTTAAATGCATCCAATGTTTATAATTATTTTGCACTATGTAATCAAAAAATCCATCACATGCAATGCTAATGTCATCAATTGAAATAGTGTCAATATATTATTTCATAATAAATAATTTAAGAAAAGATATGGTTGATTGAAAACAAATAATTTAATTGCATAAAGGAAGGCTATGGTTATTAAATCATGATAACTAATTTAAGGAAGGCTATGGTTGCATCAATTGGAATTTGGAATGTAAAACACTATGCAATCTTATATAAATTAAACTTTAAACTTTAATAATTATAAACTATTAAAGTAAACTTTAAAAGCATTTTCTATTTGCCATTGAAATATGATTACATGCACTTTCATCACAAGCGCTCTCTCTCTCTCTCTCTCACACTATTAAATTTTGCACAAGAAATTAAACTTTGCACATGCTTCCTCTGCACGTCCTCGCATAGGATTTTGTTGCATATGAGACAGAGTGGTATGCCAATTGCCTTCTCTTGATCAATTGAACTTGGTCAAGAGCACAACAATCAGCATAACCACCCAGAAGCCTTTGTAATGGTGATACGGAAGAAGCAAAGCCCAAAACTTAAACACAAGACATTTAAAATGCACAGCAAGACAATTCTTATAGCAATCTTAAAGTCATGTCTTGCTCTTCTACTGTAGCCAAGGACGTAGCTCTCGCCCATAAGCTATTGCAGCCTTCTTTTTCCAGCTCTTAGACACTATGACACGGCGATCTGATGCAATGACCTTACTCTTGTGCTTGGCCCATACACTCGTCCATTGTGTCAATTTGAAGACATCAAACTCTTGTGCAAGAGTAGGGTCTGCATTGTATGCTTCGTTGAAGCGGGTCTCTGCATTCCCAATAAAGCTATTAACCCAAAGCATGGCATTTGTCTCCCATTACACCCAGCTCGCAAGGTCATCCTGACCTTCAGATTGCAAACTGGTCTTAGCATTACCAAGAATCCTCCTCTTCATAGTGCTAACTCCCTCTAAACTAGATACGGTTGATTCCATCTCACTCTCCTCCATGTTGCACACCCTAATAAAAAAGGCATCCCGAATGCTCCTCATCACTCTCTTGTGCTCGCCCTTACTTAGCTCTTCCCCTACTTTTTGCTTAGTGTCGGCGGTTGTGGCCATGCTTGTGATTAGATCTTGATGTGTGTGTGTGGAAAGCTTTCTTGTGTGACACTAGCAAATAGCTGCAGTTGCCGCACAATAGTGAGCAGGCAAGCATCCAACAATAACCCCCACCCTATGCATGCATGAAATGCAAATGCAGATGATTTCAATGCACTCATGCAAATGATTTCAATGCACTCATGCAAATGATTTCAATGCAAATTTTTTAATTACATGAAATGAAGTGTGCATGCATGCAAGAAATGATTCTTTTAATGCATGCATGCATGAAATGCAAGATAATTTCATAAAAAATTTGCTTTTAATGCATGCATGCAAGATAATTTTGTAAAAAAATTCATTTCAATGCATGCATGCAAGAAATGCAAGGTAATTTCATAAAAATTTTGAAAAACTCCCCCCCCCCTTTAAGTGGAGGGCCAAGGAAACCTAGTACCAGGTTGTGGTCCCAACTAGCCCCCCATCCTATTCAGGATGCAAGACCAGGAACCACTTCCTAGACCAAACCCCTCGACCAAGAGATGGAGAGGAGGATTTTTACCTCTTCTCAATCCACTGTTAGTGGTGGACAATGACACTAGCAGTTAGCATATATCTTTGGGCGGTAGTACTATCGCCGGTAGTTGGTTGAGGATGCGTCAATTTTACGAGCAAAAACCTATGAGCAGGTTTATCCGAGCGTGTTTTTCAAGAGATTTTTAAAAATGTTTTTCTTTAGGAAACATGGTTTTTACACTTTTATTTTCACTAGAACTAGATCCCTTTATCATAAAAATATACAGACTAGTCACTCATTCATTTTTACACAACATAATTTTCTTATTTAGAGACTTTATAGCATATTTATGGACATGTTTCTAAAGAATTTTAAATTACTATAAATAAGTATTAACTTGGGCTTATATATCACTCTCATAAAATACATGTAATATTTAATACTATATATGGAAGATTTTCCAAAATATAACTTCATGGATGTGCTTAAATGGGGTGTTCCGATCAATTTGAGTGGTTGAATGACTATATTTGGACATTGGATATGAAAGTTACGTCACTTTTAAAAGTGCTGTCCAAGGTAGTTTCGCCAGCGAAACTACCTTGGGAGACTTGCTTCAAAGGGGTTTCGCTGGCGAAACTACCTGGATGGCTTGCTTCAAAGAGTTTTCTTTGAAGAAACTCTTTCATGAAGATAGGTTGAGAGAGGGTTTTCAATGTCACCCCCTATTAAGTAAAAAATGTAAGAAGGATCATAAGGGAATTTTCATAGAGAAGTCTACTCTACATGTGGGTTTCTTCAAAAGCCATCCCATTATGCTCTCACCATTCCTACAGATTCACCTAAAGATTTTTGTATAAAATAGGCATTGCTATAATACTTTGCATATTTCTAAGTGAAACTATGTTTTCTTCTGATCGATTTTTGCCATATTTATGCATAGTTGGAAGCTTTTTTTTTCCTTCGCTCGGACGCTCGGAAGATTTTGCTCAGAAAATGCTCGTCCCCGTTGAAATATAACCACGCCAGTAGAAGTTCTACCACTAGCAGTAAAAGTATGGATACCTCTAGTTGTACTACTACTACCGGCAATTATACTTCAACTACCGGCGGTAATAAAAGTACCGCCAATATGGCCACAATTACCGTCGGTAATAATGTGTCATTTTATCGGTGGTACTATTACCACTACCACCGGTAGCTAGATTCCACTGATAGTATTACTGTTACCACCGGTATGTATCCGATTTCTAGGTCAAGCCACCTAATAGTGCAAAGCCATGATTGTAATCGTGAATGTGTGAAATACGTCATCACGACATGTAATCACAAGAAAATTCACATGATTACATGAATATGAAATCCTTGTTGGTGAAGCAAGGTGATCTTAAGGGTCGAAATCCCACAATAACATATATGAGGTGACTACTAGGATTGGAAGATGATGATGTACGTGCACTTCAAGAAGAGATTGAGTCTAAAGAAATTGTCTTAGTCAAGTCAAGCAAAGACAGGGACTCCATTGAAATGTCTGAATGGGCGATGGAGATTAAGCATGATAGAGCCCCGAAAGAAGTGCTCATCAAGGAGTTCAACTCATGCCACCCTTTGCCCCAACATCAAACATGGGACACCCTTGCAACTTACTTCAAAATTGATTCAATTGTTTATCAGAGCTTCAAGGGTTCATGTGAGTCATGGGTCGGAGAGAAGTTGCAAGTTGGCAAGTCCACACCTAATTTCCCAAAAGCCGTGTCAATCTATGTTGATTGGGTGATTAGTAATAGAGGGTAACAAGTCTACATCGTAGTCTTCAGGTGACCATGGAGATGAAGGGGGAGAACTTTCTAACACATCACTCCAAGGGACGGCTTCCAATCAACTTGACACCTTAGAGGGATTTGCCAAAGGCATGTGTTGGGATAAGGATTCCTTCAAGAAGTTGCTCTGTGGTTTGATGGAGACTGTTGCCACTCCATCATAGTATGTATTGCCATCATTTTTGACAATGATAGAGATGGTAAATCTCAAGGAAGCAATGGTAGAGGCTCTATTTTGGCATAGAAGGTTTGTGGGTGTTATCCATCAATCAGAGAGTGCACAAAAGGGTTGTCTGATACCTTCTATTTTTTGTCATTTGTAAGCTAACATGATGGGTTTGATGGGATTTGAGAACCTGTTAGAAAACACAAGGCCATACACAATAATTGAGGACAATATTATTTATTATGATGAGGACAATGAGTATGAAAAAGAGGTGGTTGTGAAGCATGGCATCATCAAGGAGTGCATCAGGTGCTATTGTAGCAAGGAACATGAAGTTCTTGACATTTTTACTAATGGAGGTGTGGCATTACAAGCATTGTCAAGCAAAAGAAAAGTGATTGCACTAGTGAAGACAACCCAACAATAGGAGACAGAGGTCGAGGCTATGTGTGTGGCACATACATCTAATAATCCCCATATTAAGATTTGGTCTAGCATTGAGAGGCCTCTCCAAACACATAGAGCTCATTCACCTATAGATGAAGGAATCCAGCCCCTTCCCTCCCCATAGATTACCTTTAGGATCTCCTGCTTCTCCCCTAGTCTCTCTCTTCTCCATGCCTTCTTCTCCTAACGATGGATGGATTTTACAATGGTTTGATTTGGCCTTCCACCATTGATTGATGTAGAGGCGACCCATTTAATCAATCCTTGTCCACTCCATTGTGGCTGCAAGAACATTATCTTTTCAAAAGGCGAGCTGTTGTGGAGCATGAAATCTCCACCACCCTCTTCACATGCATTCACGGGTCCCACCCTTTCAGATCACAAGCTAGGGACTAAATGCTAACAGCCTTAACTTTGGAGCTCGCCCCGTGCCTCATTGACATTCAACTTTTGGGATGAGGTTTGACACTCCTGGAGCTACCAGCACTTGGCTCAATGCTAACCCCTTAGTGCTTAGTCCCAAGAGGATTTTCCTTAAGCCCTTCTCTCAATCTTGACCCAGTGGAGGGCTTCTCTTTTCATTAGATTTCCAAGTTTGCTCCAGGTGTACCATCGACTCTTTGCCACAGAAGCTGCTTTTGGATGGTCACTAAGGATTGCCCCCCCCCCCTAGTTTTCCCTCTTCAATGATAGAGGCGATTAGAGAGGGTGAGCATCACATTGAAGACTTGCGACCTTTAACTAAAGTAGAACTTGAAGCTATCCCAATGATTACATTGGAAGATTTGGAGCAAGAAGGTATTTAGCTACTCATTTATTCCTTGTGTATATAATTTCAAAAGAATTTTAGCAATATAATAATATGACTTTTATGGATTTTCTCAATTGCAGTTACTCTCATTATATTAAAGAGATTAAACATGTGGTATGACAAAATTGTGTGATATAATGACATGAGGAATGGTACTAGTGTCATTCTCCCTATGTGGGGTTATACGTAAGAGGTACTATTGACATTCTATGTGACCTCATATGGAGAATGGCACTAGTGCCATTCTCTCTTTGTGGTTATGTAGAAATGGTAATACTGTTATGCTCCTTTCTTGAATCTATGTTAGTTGAAAGCATTATAGAGATTAAAAATTGTATAGTATTAACTATTCTTCCAAAGTTTGGATTTGGGTGCTTTCTACAAATCTATTGGAGCATTACAAATGGCACTAGTTTCATTCTTCCAATAAGATTATAGAAATTCTCCATGTCATCATTTGGAGAATGGCACTTGTGTCATTAACTCTATGGGGTTATGAATATTTTATGTTCCTTTGTCAACTTGTGTGCTTTGACTGTAACAAAGAGAATAAAACTGTAATACAATATCTATGCTTTCAGCTCATGCATTGTACATTTCTTTTGGGACATGTGGAGAGGCACTAATGGTATTCTCTCCTCCCAATGAGGATATAGAGAAAGTCACAAGTAGTGTTCTCCATAACCTCACATGTAAAATGGCACTAGCACCACCCCAAGAGAAGAATGGCACTAGTGCCATTCTCTCTATGAGTTGAGAGAGAAAGGTTGCACTATTTGCATTCTCAATGGACCTTTACAGTATTGGCGCTAGTGCCATTCCCCAAAAAGACAATGGAATTAGTGACGGCGATGGTGGATAACTTTATAGCTCTTTATTAGTTTCATATGCTTTTGTGCTTCGACATTGTTGAATACACTCTAAAGAATCAAAATATTTCTATTATACTCAACTTCCATAGGGACCAATGATGCATGGAAGGATATGGAGACATCAAATGTAGAGGACGGCATACCACCCAAAACGGGGACTATCAATGACACAATGGATACAGGATGGATACAGGAGGTATAGAAGAAAACATAACACCAAAATGGAGACAATTGCAAGGAATATCATTAATCCTATTCTTTTAGAAGAGGACATGGATGAACATACTGTCTCAACATTGGGGACAAGACTAGATAATCTTATTGTTGTTGCAAACATGTATGAAAACGTAGCACTTGACAATTTGGATAAGTTAGAAGCCAACAACTTCAAGGAAAATTTGGATCTACATCCATATACAATTTCTTTGAATATTCCATGAATAACAATCATATTAGACTTGAATGGCTTGCTATTCAAGTCACCAATACATCCATCTACTATGCATGGCAAAAATAGTTATATGGTTGTTCGTCCTGGGTGCATAGAATTCCTTAAAATCTTACTACTACAAAGATTTAATGTAGGTATCTAGTCAACTACGATGGAGCATAACGTACTTGATATATAGTACGAAAGCTACAAAATTATGCAAATGAGAGCCTCCCTTTCTTTGTTATATGGTCTTAGCAAGGATGCTACACTTATAGTAAGATGAGGATAAATAGGCCCGACAAGGTTGGTGTTGAGGCAATGTTCAAACCCTTAGAAAAAATCTCAAAGGCATTTGGATGTGATGCTAGAAGGACAATCCTTGTGGATGACTCCCCATACAAGGCTTGTGTCAGCCCTTCGTCAAATTGCATATTTCGAGCATATTTATTTCAATGTTTGATGTACAAGACAAGGCTGATAATATTCTACTAGGAGAGTTGATGCCTTACTTACTACAACTCAATAAAGCCAAAGATGTGCACAGCATGATCGAGACAAATCGGTATGGACAATTACCTGTGATGGAGGGGCATAAGGATTTCAACCTCATCCAAAAATTAATTGATGAATGGAGGGAGGAAAATCATGCATGGTCAAGAATGGAATATAAAACAAGAAATCTTCCTCTTGTAGATCAACTAAGAGAGAGGGCTATAGGTGGTAATATAGAACCAAAGGGTGTACACCCTAGGGAAACCCATGGTGGTGATGGCTTGAACTCAATGCATCCCAAATAAGACTTTTAAGGAATGCTCCACACCTCACTAGCATGAATGCTATGCAGGTTTCTCAATTGGCTATAGAACTAGGGTACAAAGGTCACTATATCAAGAAACACATTGCTAAGGCCTTCATAAACCGACTACAGAATGCATATTTTCCATGAAGGTACAGATGTCAAAGTGTTTTTTTATTTTATCTCAAGTCTATATAAAGTAAAAGGTGCAAAGAAGAGTGTACTTATATTATCTCATACAGTCACATAAAGAATTCATATATGAGTAACTATTAGCTAATCCATAAAATGAAGAGGGGGTTACGTTTTTAGGTTAGGCTCTTATAATACATCTGTAGGTGGAAATTATTAGAGAGGGTTTAGGGGGGGCTTATTAATTTAGGGATTAAATACTACTTAAAATGAAAAAGTTAAGGAGGGGGATAGCTTTGACTAGGGATTAGTTAGGGCAAAGCTTAATCCGGGGGGGGGTGGGGGGTTGCAAAGACAAGAGAGGTAGGGGGGCAAAGGGGGTTATGTCCATTACTCAATTTCAATTGATGCATATACCTATTTAAGAGAAACAAATTATAGGAGGTCACTCATTAAATTTAACGTATAAGAGGGTTAAGAAATGGTTGGAAGGGGAGGAAGAAATGTTGAACTAGGGGTTGTAGAGGTTGCAACCAGGGACACAAGGGGTTGTTGTTGGTAACATTATAGTGAATGTGTGAAAAATGGAAGTGTGTGTGTGTCCCACCCCCAACCTAAAGGTAAGACCACATGGTGGGGAGTAAGCCCACCATGTGGAACTTACTCCCCACCTAATAGTAAGTGCCATAAAAAGGGATCACTATGATAAGTGTCAAAAGTGATATAAAAGTGATGCCCTAAGTAGATGCATAATTCGTTTTTGGAACCAATGTTTCTGCACATAAAACACCGTAATCATTAGTAAACAAAGGGACTCAAAATATTTCCAATAACAAATAAGTAAACAAACAGACTCCAAATATTTTCAACAAACAAGCTTATAATTATCCTATGATTATGAATCAATTGTATGGTACTAGCCCGACCAAAGGCTAGTTAGGAGATCAGTGTGTTTGTTTAGATTTAATAATCCCATCAATCAATGAACTATACAATTAATTCAATCATTTGGATAATTATAAAAAGAAATGGTTGGGAAAAAGAATTTTGAAAACTAAATTGATGTAACCTTTGACAGTATTGCAATCCAACTTTTTTAAAAAGAAATTAGGAGGAATGGCCAAAGAATTTTTCATTATAATGAGTTTGCAAACTTTAAGCAAAGAATTATTACAAAAGTGTCGAATCCGTCAGGTAGTCCAAGCTCCGAGGTCAGGGTCTACTTACCTGCCACCATCCAAACCAACCAGTTTTTAGAACAATGAAGTTGAATTTGGGTAGACAGGTAATGCATGTATCCCCTGGCTTGTTACCGCTTTACCAAAGAACTTGAACAAACCTTTTGAAAATTAAATGAATTACTTAAAGTAAATCTTAGATAAGAAGGAAGAAAGAATTAATAAAGCAATTGATTTAATATAGGAAAACACACTTGCTTTAATACAGGAGGAAAAAAAATGAAGATTTAAAAGTACTTAAGTTATAAGAAAATATATATAAGTAAAAGAATATATATAAAAGAGTGATTTATAAAGGAGAGCCTTTTACTAAGAAATCAATTAAGCAAAACTAAAGAAAAAAGCACATTGATTTTCCTATATATATATACTCCTATATATATGTATGTATATAAAGGGGCACTTAGTTAAAGTAAAAATAAAAAGTAAATGGAAAGGGAAGTAAATTTATAAAATCATTATTAAAATTGGATTAAAGAAATTAAAGATCAAATTGCACATATAAATATATATGTCCAATTAAATATTTGATTAGGTATTACTATACATATAATTAATACATGTCATGCCCATTAGGTCTAGTAAGAAGTCTAAAGAAATAAAAGTGAAAAAAATTAAATATATAGCTTTAAGTACAAGAGGATTGTTAAAGATTATAGAGAAGACCCACACTATAACCAAGCAATCATGCAATCTCTCATCTCTCATATATACATATATATATAAAGTGTGTGTGTGTGTAAGTATTATATATATAAGTGGAAACAAACTGCCATTAAAAGGTCAAGTAAGCCTGTATGTAAGCTCTGAGGAAAGCGTTCTTGTTCCATGCAACAAAAGGTCACGAAAGAACAAGGCAGGGCGACTACTCTACACAAATGAGAAGCCACACATGAAGATCTTGAAGCGAACTAAGAAAGCAATGCAAAGGAGGGTCCTACTGAGAGCAAAAGAACACACATAAGACAATAAGAGAGGATAGTTGTAGGAATAAGGGAACCAAGCTAGAACACCAAAAGAGAGCTTCTAAGGTGGTGCAGCAGAGGTCTACCAAGTGGGTTAATACCTATGACAAAGGAGAGGTCCACTTACCTTACGTACGGGGAGCAGAAAAAGAGAAGTAAATGGGAGAGTAAGTAGAAGGAGCTACAACTCAAGCTTGCAAAGAGAATGAAAAGGTGCGAGTTGAGAGCCTTGCGAGAGTTTAGAGTAGCAAGACCTGAGTGAAGGCGTAGAGAAGAGGCAAAGACACAGTGATGAGACAATGAAAGAAGACAGCTTTTTTGGCCCAATGCCAAGTCGATGAAGATGCCTCTCGAGCAACAAGTCTCTTCCAAGAGCCTTCGTGAAGATGTCTGTAGCATTCTCTGTAGTCGGACAGTACAGTCGGACAGTACAACACCAAGTCGACCTCTCCATCCATGATGAGCTTGCGTACGAAGTGATATTGAATCTCAATGTGTTTTGTGCGAGCGTGGAACATAGGGTTCTTTGCAATTGCCATGCAACTCTGATTGTCACATGATAGCTGCGTAGGCTTGTTCTGCACTACACCCATGTCCCCTAAAATCCTCCTCAACCACACTACCTCGCAAGAAGCAAAGCATGCTGATTTTTGTACTTAGCCTCGGTAGAAGAAAGAGCAATTGTGGGTTGCTTCTTGCTGACCCATGACACAGCTCCAGATCCAAGTGAGAAATAGTAACCTGTCACTGATCTTTTGCTATCCACATCTCTTGCCCATTCGAGTCACAAAATCCGGTCAAGATGTTGCCCTTGGTATAGGTGATGCCATAATCAAGTGTGCCTTTGATGTATTTTAGCACCCGCATCCCTGCCCTCCAATGGTTCTCCCGGGGCTTATTGGAAAACCTGCTTAGTACACCAATCACAAAACTGATGTTCGGCCTCGTGTTGCACAAGTAAATCAAGCTGCCCACAAGCCTTTTGTACTTCGCTTCGTCCACCAGTGGTGATGAATCCTCGTTTGAGAGCTTCACGTCAACCTCCATAGGGGTGCCAACTGTCTTGCACTCAGCCATGCCAAATGCCTTCAGTATCTCTCCAGCATACTTCAACTGTGAGATGAAGATCTATTTTGGTTCTTGCCAAACTTCAATCCCCAAACAAAAATGCATCAGTCCGAGGTCTGTCATTTCAAACTCTCTTCCTAGCAAATGCTTTGTCTGTGAGATCTTCTCTTCATGGTTCCCTGTTATGACAAGGTCGTCCACATAAAGGACCACGATCATACACCTACCTCCTTCTTTGAAGATATACAAATTTGCATCAGCAGATGGGCTCCTCCTGAACCCGTTTTGCAGAAAGTAGGCATCAATTCACTGGTACCACACTCGTGGGGCCTGTTTCAGCCCATAAAGTGCCTTCTTTAGTTTACAAACTTTACATTCTAAACGGGGATCACAAAACCTGGAGGTTGTTCCACGTATACCTCCTCCTTGAGATTTCCATTCAGAAAGGCGGATCACGGGCCAACTTGCCTGGGCTGCTAAAGCCAAAACACTGTGAATTGTGGTTAGTCGAGCTGTGGGAGCAAAAGTATATTGATAATCAAAACCATGTACCTGTGCGAATCCTTTTGCCACGAGCCTAGCCTTGTACTTATCCAACATGCCGTCGGACTTGTACTTGGTCTTGTACACCCACGTGGTGCCGATTGCCTTGTGTTTTGGTGGTCGATCCACAAGGTCTCAAGTGTTGTTCTTCATTATGGAGCCATACTCCGACTGCATAGCCTCCATCCACCTATCATCACCCTGTGCCTCTTCAAGACACTTGGGTTCATCAGCACGGATCACCTCAGTCATCAAAGCATAGTTGACCAAGTGTTCCTGCGCCCTTCTTTGCTCCTCTAATCTCTTGGACCGGCAGTGTTCGGATGGTTCCTCCTCAATGGCTAGAGGTTCTCTGCCATCCAAAAGTTGCTTTACCCACTTTGGGAATGGCCATTGCCATTGTGGTTCTACGAGCTCTTCTTCATCTTCTTTATCTTGAATCCTCCCAAGCACCATTGGGGGAGTTCGGTCTACTGTTGGTGGTGGTACTGGATGGATATCCTGGTCCTGGTTGTCTAGGAAGGAAGCATCCTCCTCCAATTGATGCGGTTGTTCTAAGAAGACCACATCATGACTTACTATTACCTTCTTGGTAACAGGGTTATAGAGATGGTAACCCTTCGCCTCTTCACTATAGCCCAAGAAAATACACCTCCGGCTCTTCGGTTCCCATTTGGTCCTGTTACTATCAGGGACATGCACAAAACAGTCGCATCCAAAAATTCTGAAATGTGCAGCTGAAGGTTTCTTACCAGAAAAGGCTTGCAGTGGAGCCATCCCCCGTTCACAGCCTTCGTGTAGCTACGATTCAGAATGTAAACTTCCGTGTTACATGCTTCAGCCCAGAAAGTCTTTGGCAAATCTTTCCCTTTCATCATACTCCTGCCCATTTCGCAAATGACGTGCATCTTGCGTTCTGCTACTCCATTTTGCTATGATGTATGTGGCGGGGGTTTCTGCCTCTTGATCCCATGACTTTTGCAATAACTTTCGAATTCAGTTGATGTGAACTCTCCACCTATGTCTGATCTCAACTTCTTCACCTTCTTCCCCGTTTCTTTCTCGACCATTACATGCCATTCTTTGAACTTACTAAAAGCTTCATCTTTAGTCTTCAGGAAAAATATCCATATCCTTCTACTGTAGTCATCGATCAGCATCATGAAGTAGTAGGAACCCCACCCAAAGCGTCCGTCTCCATCTTTCCGCAGAGGTCCGTGTGAACGAGCTCTAAAGGATCCTTTGCCCTACTGGCCTCTTTAGGAAAGGGCTGCCGATGCTGCTTGCCCATCATGCAAGCTTCACATACATCGGGCAGATCTGTAATTTCTGGTAGGTCTGCAATCATTCCACTTTTATGCATCTCCTTTAAAGAACTAAGGTTTAGATGACCAAACCTCTCATGCCACAGCTTAGTGTTCTTCACATCGGCTCAAGCACTGAAAGCTGAGAGTTTGTAGATGTTGTTGCGCCATGTACCTTTACCAATGACCTTCCCTTGAAGATCCAAAATCTGTGCACCATTCTTATCGAAGTGAACTTTGAGGTCTCGATCCGTGATCGCAGAGACAGACAACAAGTTCCTCTTGATATCTGGCACATAAAGAACATCGGACAATTATTTTACAACTCCATCTGACTTGAGAGCAATCGTACCTTTTCCTTTTGCTAGACATTTTGCATCATTGCCGACTACTACCAAGATGTCATTCCCTACCGACTGTAGAGAGGTATACCAATCCTTCCAACTAGTCATGTGGCGCGATGCACCACTGTCAATAATCCAAGGTTCATCCGCAAGTACATGAATTGCCTCTATGCAAATCTCCTCAATTGCTATGAATAGCTCTATTGGTACTGCCTGCGCGCTGTTGCTGGACTCTTTCTTTACTCCATTCTTCTCATCTGCAATCTTCTTTTAGCACTCATTCTGCTTGTGCCCTGCCTTGTTGCAATAGAAGCACTTGATCTTCTTCTTTCTCTTTTTATCATCAGAAGAAGATGGGTTACCAGAGTCCTTACCCTTACCTTTCTTTGATCCAGCTGAGAGAGCTGAATCTCCTCCAGTCCTCATCTTTTGACGCATCTCCTCCTCCAGAAGCATTGCGCTGAAATCCTTAAAGTTGAAGGGCGAATTTCTGTTCTGCGTATTCAGCACCATAACAAGACCGTCATACTTTGGTGGGAGAATCTGTATGCACCTTCGTGCTAGATTCTCGCTGGTGATGGTGATGCCAATCGCAGTCATCTGATTGCGCAGATTCTTCACCCTGGTGATGAACTTCTCTACCACTTCAGACTCAGTCAATTTCTCATTCGCGAGTTGAGTCTCTAGATTCTGAATCCGTGTCTGATTCATGGTCTCGTACTGATTTTTCAAGACCACGTCCATGCCTCCTCCACTGTGGTGACATGTTGAATTAACGCCATGATGGAATCACTAACACCGTAGACAATAGAACACATCGCATCTGCATTGCTTCTTGTCCATGTGAGAATCTCATCTGTAGTTGGTACTATCTGTTGTCCTGCATTGGCTGGATCCGGTCTCGCAACCGGCTTCACATCCACCCCAGTAGCAGTATCCCAAAGCTCGTATGCGCTTAGAATGGGTCTTCATCTTGAACTTCTAGAGTGGATAGTTAGAGCCATCCAACTTTTCGCTTTCGTCGAACGGTGGGATTCGCAGTCTTGCGGGCTGGGCCATCTCTCACAATCTGCTTGCAAACAGAAACACACTACCAAATCTTCTTGCTAGAGTCCAGGCTCTAATACCATGTAAGAAAACAATACAACATCTGTGCTCAACAGATAATAGGATCTCCTACGCAAGAGAGAAAAGCAAATAGTATGGAGAATCCAAAATTTGATTACTGCAGAACTGATACAATAGATGGTGCTGCCTCCCAACCGTGCGCTCCTGTGAAGAAGCTTCGATGGCATGCTGGAAACAGTAGAGGATGGAGGCTGGATGCTAAGGAATCAGGGTTGCTCTAGCTAGTGATAAAATGGGCTTCATGGGCTTGCTCTTATATAGCCACCACTAGTAGTCGGTTAGATCCAATTGGGTGAACGACCCAGTCCGCCCAAAACGGTCGACTGGGGGTCGGGGCCACTAAACACACGATAGAACCGTGGCACAAAATAGAGCCATTCGGGATCATCTGGGGCTCCAAATGGACCCCGCAACCCGAGAGCGGCTGCCTCGAGAAATGCTCTATCTACCCTCAGTGCGGTCAGTCATGGGATGCCTTCCCGCACTTGCATGTAGCCTAGTTGGCAGTGTGCCAACTCCGTCCAGCCATCAGGCCACACATGGCCCCCATCTGGTGTCCAAACCAGGACCTACCGGATAACCGAGCTACTCAAATGCCTTCTCCTCATATGGGGGGCTTACAAGTAGAGTTAGCTGGTTCCCGTGTAGTTACATGAGAGTGGAGCATTGATATCTAACAGGTTGCACATGATACGTCCTCTAGGATTGACTGCCAATGTCATGGTGGTTTCCTTCAATTATTACAAGATGAATGGCATATAGTTAATTCATTAAGGATTTGTGGTCACCATCCTAGTGGTTTTACAAGATAAGTGGCATAAATTTTCCCTCATTTGGGATTACTAAAACAAGTGTGGGATTTCTTGGGATTTACTAAAACACACACGGTGGGTTTGAGATTTACTATAAAAACCAAGCATAGTGGTGGTTGTAAAACAAGTCTAGTGGGGATTTACTATTTGGGATTTGCATAAAATAAGCATGGTGGGTTTGGGATTTGCTAAAAACAAGTGCGGTGGGTTTGGGATTTAATAAATACAAGCCAACTATAAATACGTTTTCCATTTTTCTTATATTGTCCTAGTCATCCACTACTCCAAGACACCCCATGATGTACTCGTGTGTAGGAATCCATTTTGATGAAGATCCTCTTGCTCTTCTTTTGTCTAGGCACAACTTGTCCTTGGAACTTAATAGTTCTTACTGGATGAGAGTACACAAATTAAAGAGAAAGTGCATGGAGGAGGTTGGAATAGTTGCTGTCACACTGCTAACATATGGAGAGAGAGAGAGAGAGAGAGAGAGAGAGAGAGAGAGCTTTCATATGTGTATATGTAAGTATATACATACATACATGCATACATACATACATAAATAAATAAACACACACACACACACACAAATCTATATATACAGGTCATTGTTTGCTTGGATATAGCCCTTTTTGGTGAGGGGAGGTAGCAAGCTAAGAGTGTCCACTTCCGGACCACTTTCAGGTGAGTGTGACACCCACTCGAGTGAAAATACAAAGGTTTTGCTTCGGTGTGAAATACCTCGATCGAGGTATTGTCTCCAATGAAACTCACACACGAGGACAACCGAGCCAAGCCAATACCTCGATCGAGGTCCTAGACTTTCTTTCACCGAACCGAGCCTATACCTCAATCGAGGTCTCGTGGCATGCCACTTATACCTCCATCGTATTGTGGCAAGTCCACATACCTCGATCGAGGTATCATGGATAGATGACTTCGATCGTGTCAAATACCACGATCGAGGTATGTGCCATCCAACATGGTAGATGACATACCTCGATCGAGGTACCGTGGCAAGCCCACAAACCTTGCTCGTGGTATGCTGGACCGATGACTTGGCCGCATGTCCGATACCACGATCGAGGTATGTGGCATCCGGCTGGCAGCTGACATACCTCGATCGAGGTATCGTGGCAGGTCCATACCTCGATCGAGGTAGATGGACCGATGTGTATGTGGCATGTCAAATACCTCGATCGAGGTATCAAGGTATGATGGAGCGATGTGTATGCGACATGTCAAATACCTCAATTGAGGTATCGTGGCATGTCTATACCTCGATCGAGGAATGATGGATCGATATGTATGTGGTATGTGAAATACCTCGATCGAGGTAGTGAAACCCTAAATTTTCGTATATAAAGAGAGGGACCCCCCTCATTCTTCATACCTCGATCGAGCTCCTCCTCATCGAAATCGACAGATTTGCGGGAGCTTGACGGAATTGCAGTAGCGACGAACAACGACCGATGGACAACGACGGAGATGGATCGGAGCAGGAGATTCCAGGTAAGGTTTTTTTAATGTAGCTTTTTTTTTTTGCAAAAATTTATTTAAATTTTAGTTTATAGGAATATCTGATTTAATTATAAAATATTTCAAAATTTCAAATGCATTTTAAAGTTTTTATAAATTATTTTTTTAATTACGTATTTTTTTATTTAAAATGTGAAAATGAATATATTTTGTTTTTTAAAATCATCTATTAAAAAAAAAAGAGATTAAAGTTATTTTTCAAATTAGTGCTATTTTTATTTAAATAAAAAAACGTTTAAATTTTATTTTTAAAAATCATCTTTAAAAAAAAAAGAAAATAAGAGTTTAAGTTAGCTTTTATGTTATTTAAGTTAGTGAAGTTATTATTTAAATGTCAAAAAGTATATATTTTATTTTTTAAAATCATCTTTAAAAAAAAAAAGAGATTAAAGTAGTTTTTATGTTATTTTTTAAATTAGTGAAGTTTTGAATTAAATATAACGTTTAAATTTTGTTTTTAGAAATCATCTATTAAAAAAAAGAAACTAAGGGATTAAAATAGCTTTTATATTATTTTAGTTTATAGGAATATCTAATTTAATTATAAAATATTTCAAAATTTCAAAAGCATTTTAAAGTTTTTTAAATTATTTTTTTAATTACGTAATTTATTATTTAAAATGTGAAAATGTATATATTTTGTTTTCTAAAATCATCTATTAAAAAAAAGAGAGATTAAAGTAGTTTTTATGTGATTTTTCAAATTAGTGCTATTTTTATTTAAATAAAAAAATGTTTAAATTTTATTTTTAAAAAACATCTTTTAAAAAAAAGAAAATAAGAGTTTAAGGTAGCTTTTATGTTATTTAAGTTAGTGAAGTTTTTATTTAAATGTCAAAAAGTATATATTTTGTTTTTTAAAATCATCTATTAAAAAAAAAAGAGATTAAAGTAGTTTTTATGTTATTTTTTAAATTAGTGAAGTTTTGAATTAAATATAACGTTTAAATTTTGTATTTAGAAATCATCTATTAAAAAAAAGAAATTATTGTGGTGTGTGTTTATCTATCTTTATGTGGAATATTATAGATTATATAGTTGGTTAAGAGTTGTTTCATAATTTAGGTAGAGTAAGTAGGCTGAGTTAACAAGCTAGAGCAAGATGATCTAGCTAAGGCCTAGTCAAAAAGTTGTTTAGGGCTAGCTATTCCCAACTAGCTAGGAGCCAGTCATGCCAACCAATCATTCAACAGATGCTCCAAGTCAAGCAGTATAACCAGGGTTATCTCAATGACCATAACCTATCTCTATCCTATAAATATTGTCATTTCCTATATATTGTATACATTTCAAGATGCTATTCTACTTTAGTTTGGCATATGTTTAGAGGTGCAATTTGACTTCCACTTGCAATTATTGAGAGGTGCATTTGTCCACCTCATGTGGAATATTCTAGGATGCAGGTCTTGCCTTGGGTTATATCTTTCAAGTTAGCATCTATTCCTTGTAGTCCATCTTAGTGTATTGTACATAACATTTTCTTTCTATCACTCAGTATCTTTACATCTCTCTTCCAAAAATACACCTCTACTACATACTTTGACATGCTAGTAGAGCCCATGGTAGTCTAGAGCCTCGAAAAATGGAGGGAGCATCTAGAACAAAAGCTATTTGCTATTAATTACAGCAAGGTTGGGTAGTATAGACAAGGAGAATGAGCTTGAAGAAACCAACTTTCTAAAGTAAACAACTTGTAAATAATTGTAAATACGAATTGAATTTGCAACATAGCACTGTCGTAGGCATAGCCACACATTTGGCCCATCTACCGTTAGGTGCATAAGATGATCCCAACGACATCCTACCTCATCAAGGAGTATGTGACTAAGTGTAATCAATCAAACAAATAGGAGAGGGTAGGTCATGTGGCTAGCAATCCTTTTAGGTGGCACGTGAAACTATAGAAATAGGGAACTAGGGAAGGTTGTAGATCTATGTATGGATATAATTACATAGACAAATACACAGACTTATGTGATTCCATGAAACCTTGTCATGAGCTTTTGCAAAAATTCAATCAAAATTGGCTAGCTAAAAGTTTTCATTACGTAAATAGATTATTAAGTCATATTGAATAGAATATTATTTTCATTACCCAAATAGAATATTAATTTCCATGTGTTTTTTTTGTGCATGCGCTAGGCAGCGCACAAGTTCTGGCACCACTGTTCGTATGCAGATAGCGATTTTGAGAGCTGAGATGAGGGCACTGCAAGATGCTAGGGCACCCCCTCACTTGGTTGCAAGTCTAGATTCAGTCATTGATTCTCTAGGTCTATTAGACACAGTTGAGGACGTTTTGGATACTTTCAGGCACAGGCTGAGGCAGAGATCACTGGTCGTGGCTTGGATTGGAGAGCTATTCGAGAGTTGTTTGAGCATGAGTCACCTCACAGGCAGGCCTTAGAGGATATGTTTTGGGATGGTCACACTGAGGCGATGCAACCACAATCAGGGCTGCCCTTTCATATTTTACGTTGTAGGCACCCCGTCATAGCAGCACACATTTATTCGAGATATCTCGTTGCGAATGGTGGTCGATTGCCTCACAACCGTCAGATAGCTAGGTCATTTGCCAGGCAGCTATACGCCGAGTTTGTGCTTGGTCATCGGGTAGACTACCTTAGTACCTGTCCAAGATCAGGAGTGGGACATGGTAGGATGGGGCATCAGGAGCGTCGGCGTCAACGCGAGGCACCAAAGCTGCACACTATCCCTGCACCGGCATTGCAAGCTATTGGAGGATGGATTAGGGGGGATGTTCATTCAGTGGCATCACCCGTGCACGACATGGTCTCTGCCCTATCGAGATCACTTTCGATTCCACCTCCCACATCTACACTGCCTCAGCATGAGTTGGAGACTCGAGATGCACGGATTGCAGAGTTGGAGGCATTGTTGGCCGAGTCTAGGGATGAGGTTAGTTATTCTGATTATTTTAGTTTATTTTTTTGTTGCGTGTTTTGAACTGAAGTTTTTTGGTCAATTCTCACCATGTACGCGACATGTTTGCATTGCAGGCACATCTATTGCGACAGGATACGGAGTCTCGTGTATGACTATTGGAGGCAGATTTGGAGGAGCAGAGGATTCGGACATGCATAGCATACCATCGAGTGGAGCACTATATTTTGCAGTTGAGACATATTAGTCGTGATCCATCTCGCCATAGGATCGACCCCAACGTGGCCCTGTACCCTGCTCCTATAGATGTGCCGACTAGGACACCCATAGATGCACCAGTCATAGCCAGGCTTCCTACCGCCACTTGCGTCCGTTGTCATGAGGATTTTGACACCGTAGGGTGGTTTGGACTAGGGTGCGGCCACATCGCACATCTCCATTGCATGACCCGCCACATGGTGGCACGATCAGTGTGCCCTGTATGCTTTGCTGACATTGATGTGGCCACATACAGAGGACTAGGCATGGATGATCTGTATCCTGGTCATCGTCAGGCCATTGATCCATTTTCCTGCATGGTCTTGATAGAGCACTACAGGGAGGAGGCACAGAGAGCTTTGCTACAGCAGGAGGGTGCTGATACGTCAGTGGTTGCAGCGTGTGTTCCACGACGCTTCTCATATGGTGATTTCATGCCAGGTGACGAGGCACGTCGTATTGAGTGAGAGGCAGAGCTTCAGATATCATTGCAGCAGTGGGTGGAGCAGCAACTTGGGTGGGGCTGAGACCAGCGTCTTCTACATGTAGAGACGATTACTCATTCTAGATTTGAGGCATGAGTATTCGCAGATGCATGACTTTGGGAGCTGAGGCACGCATACATAGAGGAGGCGAGGGAGGCAGAGATGGCAGCGGTGGCTTGTGCAGCATGCCCTCCTCTTCATCAGGATGAGGCTGGCCCATCTCATGTAGGAGATGAGGCTGGCCCATCTGATCCGGCTTTGCCTGAGGGCACACAGCAGATGGTTGGGCAGCGGGTCATACAGGAGCCACGTCAGAGGATGACTAGAGGATCATATGTGGAGTTATCAGATTCTGATTCAGGATGATTGTTTAGGCTTCACACATATCTTGTTTAGGGATGCACTTCTGCACGATGATGATGATGATGTACACATTCATTTTGGTACTTTCATGATATTGTTCTTCCTTTTATGATATATGAGCATTTTGGTACTTTCATGATGTTCTTCTTACTTTGTTTATCTCAGTTTATAGTTTGTTCAAATCTAACATAAACATTTAAAATTAGGAGTATGATTTTGAATTTCAGATATCTCAATTCACACATCTAATACATATGGTATTTTAAAAATAATGCCGTGTGAAGTAATTGTAAACATTAAGCATTGAAAAAGTGTTCAAGTATAAGGTCTCTCTCTCTCTCTCTCTCTCTCTCTCTCTCTCTCTCTCTCTCGTGCTATGAACTTTATCAGTTTGAATATCATATTGAATTTCATATATATCAATGCTTGCAATTATTACACTAAACCTAAGAGCCGTGCGAAGTTTCATCCCCATGTGCGTATTTAAAATTAGGAGTATGATTTTGAATTTCAGATATCTCAATTCACACATCTAATACATAAGGTATTTTAAAAATAATGGCGTGTGAAGTAATTGTAAACATTAAGCATTGAAAAGGTGCTTCAGATACCTTCCATGTGGCACATACCAAATCCGTTGGAGACCAAATCTTGCATGGATGTAGGTCTAGGGTAGCCTAAGAGCCGTGCAGAGTTTCATCCCCAACAGATAAGTGCACATGCATATTTGGTTAGTACGTGCACCATTTTTCATGCGTAGTCACTAGTAGGGATTGTAAAAATGTACACATTATACCTTCCACGTGGCACATACCAAATCAGTTGGAGACCAAATCTTGCATGGATGTAGGTCTAGGGTAGCCTAAGAGCCGTACAAAGTTTCATCCCCAACAGATGAGACCACGTGTGTATTTGGTTAGTACGTGCGTGAATTTTTCATGTGTAGTCACTAGTAGGGATTGTAAAAATGTATGCATTATACCTTCCACATGGCACATACCAAATCAGTTGGAGACCAAATCTTGCGTGGATGTAGGTCTAGGGTAGCCTAAGAGCTGTGCGAAGTTTCATCCCCAACAGATAAGTCCACATGCATATTTGGTTAGTACATGCGCCATTTTTCATGCGTAGTCACTAGTAGGGATTGTAAAAATGTACGCATTATACCTTCCATGTGGCTGGCACATACCAAATCAGTTGGAGACCAAATCTTGCGTGGATGTAGGTCTAGGGTAGCCTAAGAGTCGTGCGAAGTTTCATCCCCAACAGATGAGTCACATGCGTATTTGGTTAGTATATGCGCGAATTTTTCATGCATAGCCACTAGTAGGGATTGTAAAAATGTACGCATTATACCTTCCATGTGGCACATAACCAAATCAGTTTGAGACCAAATATTTCGTGGATGTAGGTCTAGGGAGCCTAAGAGCCGTGCGAAGTTTCATCCCCAACAGATAAGTCCACATGCAAATTTGATTAGTACGTGCGCCATTTTTCATGCATAGTCACTAGTAGGGATTGTAACATTATACCTTCCACGTGGCACATACCAAATCAGTTGGAGACCAAATCTTGTGTGGATGTAGGTCTAGGGTAGCCTAAGAGTCATGCAAAGTTTCATTTCCAACAGATAAGTCCACATGCATATTTGGTTAGTACGTGCGCCATTTTTCATGCGTAGTCACTAGTAGGGATTGTAAAAATGTACGCATTATACCTTCCACGTGGCACATACCAAATCAGTTGGAGACCAAATCTTGCATGGATGTAGGTCTAGGGAGCCTAAGAGCCGTGTGAAGTTTCATCCCCAACAGATAAGTCCACATGCATATTTGGTTAGTACGTGCGCGAATTTTCTTAGTCACATTTTTAAAATGTCCTAAAGCACAAAACACAATTACAACATTACTACTAATAAACAATTTTTTGTTTTAAAAAAACAACAAATCCCATTGAGAAGACAACGGACATCATGTATAAAATAGAATCTAATACAATGATGTGTATGAACGTGTATAAAACCATCCTAGTGAAATACAAAATATGAGTCCATGAAAATTACAATGGTACGGTCACATAGTGAGCCTATAGATACATATCGAATACAAAAATATGTAATCAACTAGTGATACCCCAAAAAAATCTATCTGATCAACTGATGATCCCAAAACTATGATATGTAATGTGCTACTCCTTAGGATCGGCTCTCATGCCAATAGTTGCAAGTATGCTCTCATGATCCTCCACTACAAGGCGCCATCGTGGAGTGGACATCGCCTTGCGAGTGCGAACATGACTCAAAGTAATCTTGATTGCAACAACAAGATGAGAATACATGTATGCCTCTTGATCCGCCATGTACTCCTGGAACTCAATATAGCGACCACGCCTCTGTATCTG